>NW_028301536.1:32292500-32452500 GCF_042242905.1 Orbicella faveolata | reverse complement strand
CCCCGCAAGACAGCGGGCGCGTTGCCAAATGTTTTCAAATTTTGTGTTTGAATTTGTTTACACTGTCATCAGAGCTCGAGTAGTCCGAACTAGTTTAGACAAGAAACTCGATGCCGAAGAGCTTCTGTTTCTATCTCATGGAGAAACTATTTCTTCATAAGAAATCGTGTATACGCATATCTTTGTATTGACGTAATGAATTGAATAAAGGAATCACACTCGTGTACCCATACTTTAAGGTCTGATTAATGAGTTCGAACGCCACCACCTTAGTTTTCTGTGAAGAACGAAATCTGGAAATAAAGGGCAGTCACGTGATAAAACTGACGGTGAACGGCTGGAAGGAATGGATTAGTCTTCTTAGTTGCTAGCCTTCACTCATTGCAGTCACTTTCATTTTCTTTCTTTTTTCCTTTTTTTTTATGTTTTTGTTTTGTTTCTATTTTCCGAGCTGATACCAGTTTATTTTTGTTTGATTTAATTCTTTAAAATTTTATTTTACATATTTTTCGCGTAATTATGATAATTATTCGATGTTCCGGGATTTTTCGGGATGTTCCGGGATGTTCCGGAATGTTCCATGTTCCTGATTTTATCGACGGCCATTTTATACATGAAGACTGCTCATATAATGTTGAGAGGAAAATCTTTGTACATGTGTTGTACCATTACGTCGTGATATCACCAAAGAGACATCATGACGTCATGTTATTGCACGAACTGTACCTAATATTTGGAACAGTACCAGCTTGTGATATTTCAAAATTGTTCAAACAACAGCTGTTGAAACAGGTCGTGTTAGAAGGTGTCAAGATATCAAAGATATCAAGATATCGTGATGTCATGATTTTATAATATCATAATATCAAGCAGATACCACAATCATGATATCTACTTTTGAACGTGATGGCCCGCCATAAAGGCGTGCAAGATGCGTAATCGATTTATTTCCTTTAGTCTTACATAAACAATTCAGTAAGTTAACGATCATACATTTTCCTCATGCAAATGTAGGTTTGCGTAATTGCGGTAAAGTATACAACTCAAGATGGAAATATTCCAACCAATTTAATCCGGTTCACTTATAGGGTGCCTGGCTGTTTAGAAAAGCATAAATACAGTAGAGTTTATTTTCTAAGGAACTTGGCAATTTTACGCAAACAGTTGAGCATTGAATGATACCGTAGCATTGCCCACACAGATGTGGACAGGGTTAAGACAGTGAGTAGCTCTCATAAGATTATAGAGTTATACGGTATAGCGATAGTAAGAGTAAGTAAGTACTTACTATCAGATACTGGATATGATATTTGAGTTAGATACTTACATCGTCCTACATCGGTTTGCACTTGTGTGCTTGCAATTGTTGTTTTGGAATAATTCTGATTTATTTGCTGGGTAACAAAATTTAGCGGACTTGGTGTTAAAGACGTGTCGTTCAGTGAAATACCTTATGATCGTTTAATTTTTTTAAAAAAATCCATTGTGTGTATTATACTTTGAGGGAGTTATTGTGTTGTCTCTAGCATCATTTTTATTCTACATGTGTATAGTTGTGAATGATATTTATTTAATATTCCTTCTTTAAGAAGAGAATATTCTCTACATTCACCGTGGCAAAAATGAAATTTAAGGCTGACTTAAATAATGACGGGATGTACAGTCGGGGGAAGCCAGACTACATGATAACAGAGACTATCGTAAATATCTGTACGACATTTACATGATTGTCAAAGGAAATCTAAGTAAGCAATCTAATTAGTCCAGGGCCCCTCTGGATATCAGCCTCGTCGCTAAATGGGCCACCCTGGCTGAATGAAGTTTACCTTTACCTTTACCTGAGCACAGATCTAGAACAAAGGGAACGATTTCATAATCTCTGCCACTCTGGGAGAAGGCTTTCTTTCTGAGAATATACTGAGCCCCTGCACGTCCAAGGTACACCGATTGCAACAGATATAATTTGCTTATTGACATATAAAGAAACCCTCCATTTGGCGAGAAAACATGCTCGGATATTTGTCCGCGAACATAATCTTTCCGAAAACCGAAGAGTTTTTCGAAAGCGAAGCTCGAGCAAAACTGAATTGAGGCTTTCGAGGCTTGGGGTAATTCTGGACCGGAGGTAGGTTCGATTCGCATCATGAGTCAGCACACGTTTGGTTACAATTATTCATGACACATACATGGCATTCATTATGTTCGCCATCACGTGCGTTACAAAGTTAAAATTTTATCTTCCCATTTGCGGTGCAGTGAACACAACTGAGAGGGGTGAATAGGTTTTCGGATCGACGGATTCGGCCTTAAAAGCGCACGGATTGTAGATTTTTGCAGTAAATCGAGCGGATTCGCGGATTTTGAAAACACAGTGGATCGTGGATCTGCTGTGAATATTGGTGCGGATTCCGGATTCTGCCTGTCTTGATGTTCGGATCTCCTAATCGAAATGTGGATCATAGATCTTTCATTAGTCTTGGTCGGTATGTTAATGAATTCATCCAAATTATTTCTTTTTTTCGAACGAAGCTCATTTAAACTCAGGTGAGTGTTATAGTCATTGATCGTGTTGCCTTCTTTACTAATTGTACAAAATTAACAATGGCAATCACGTTTACCAATTTACCCTTGACCTTTTACACTTCTGTTTCGGATGTGGTTGTGGTTTCGGATTTGAATAACAATATTCGCGGATCGACGGATTTGGCGAAAAAACGCACGGATCGAAGGATTTACATGCTCCCATTCACCCCCCTCACAACTGATTCCTTGTGTTATAACTATACATGATTTTCTTTTTTTTCTGATTTCTTTTGCCAGTTTTCTAATTTCGACTGGTGCACAGTGATAGGGTAATTATTTAGCGAAAGAAATAAAAAAAAGAGGAGCAATAATGACGAGTCCAAATAACGATTTGGAACACGAAAATAACAGAGGTTGAATTGAGACCAAGAAATAGTGGCCGTAATAACTAGATACATGTACTGATTCAATCGTAAGCAACCTTAGCTTAAAACTCAGCTGCCTCCACCTGACCAATCATTGCTTTTGCCTTGTCTACATTGTCTTTTAGTCAAAGAAACGGAAAGATACAATCGAAGGTCACCTTTGACCGACTGAACGTGCGGAAGACGTTTTATGCTTCTGTCATTAAGGTTTGACGGATTAAGCTAGTGATTAATTATTTGTCCTCGAAGATTAACATATTTATTCGAATAAGCGTGGATCCTAATCATTAATCGCATTTTTTTTGTATTTTATTTTTATCTTTTTGGTTGGCATTATAACACTACAGAATCAAAAGACATTTTAAACTTATGTCACCTTGGTGGCACGTATACCCGACATAGTTTGCATCGCACAAACCACACTTGTAGTGGTAAACAACGCGTTGCTGGTTAATGATAGGCGACTTCTTTTCTTTTAATTTGATTTCGTGTCCGATCTTACGGCTTGTATACGCGGGGCGAATTTCAATTCCAATTTTGCGGCGTAGTTCCCCAAGTTGCCTTGGCGCGGAATTGGCCGATCTCTGATCTTTAAATGGTAAAACTATTCTGACAGGCGCTTCATTTCTGTTACATGCTCGAGTGGAAATTGGATCGCTAGAAACTTTCTTGGTGACAAAATTACTGATGGTCGGTTGCAGCAGTTGGGCTGGGTATTGAAGTCGGGAGAACGCCTGTGTGAGACGATCACATTCCAGGTGGAACAGTTGCCAGGTAGATGACACTTTAAAGGCACGATCCAGCGTTGTTTTTAGCAATGAATGATTTGCTATCATCGACCATCAGCAATTTTGTTAATCTTCTTCATCCTTAACCGGCCATTCTTGTTCCTTTTTGGGTTTGACCCCCTCTTTTCTTTTCATAGACCTGATTTTGTCCATTTTAACAAAACAAAAAAGCAAAAAACAAAAAAAAAAACAAAAAAAACAAAAAACAAAAAAACAAAAACAAAAACAAAACAGAAAAAATCTGATCGTAAGAAGTTACAAATTTTCCACTTCTTGTGCTCTCGTGTGGCTGAAGGGCAAGGTTAATATGTATTCTCTTTCAAGGCCTATTCCACCTCAAGGAACGACATCAGCTACAAGCTTTTACCTAGTATACTTAGTTGTCTTGAACTGAGTACGTTAGCCTGATGCAATTTCACTAATGTAGCTTCTTTTATTCCTGATGGTCGTGCGCTAAGATCTTCTTAAATGCAAACAGCTACTAAAACCACGCATGGACTTCAATGCGCCTTATTTCGAAAACGAGTGCGGTGACCCGCCACGTTTTTTACTTTTTGGCAAAAGTTGATCTTTACCTCACTACATGGCAAGTTTTGAAAAAATCTGTGCGTGAGAACATTTTTGGCGCGAACGTCTTCATTATTCTCAGGCTGTAGACAGTTTGCCAGCAATGAAATCTCCGTAACGATGTTTAAGGCCGCTCGCCGCTAATAGACCCTCCTGTCCGATAACAACAAAATGTCCTACTTATTCCAAGTATTGACCGAAGTTATCTTATTATTGTTGATTGAGAGATGTTTAATTGTTTCTTTTACGGACTTTTCATTCAGTTTTTATGCACATGCTCATTTTTTTAAGAACTTCTTGACACCGGAGTGACTAGGATCATGGGCAGCAATACGCCACTTATTCCAGCGGAGGTACGCTCACTCTTAACCTAGTAACGTTTGGGGGGATTCTTTGACTGCAGTTTTTGTCTCAGTAATGTAAACCAGCCAGTTTCTGATCAAGCTATGAAAATATCATTCCTGAATATTGCAAGGGCATAGCACGAGAGAAAACGTTACTGTGCCAAGGAATTTGAGGCAATGTAGTAATTTGATACTTTTTTGTGCGACGCGGGTTAAAAAACTCAAAGCTATGAAAAGAATGTATGGACTCGTTAGCTCTCTCGTCATCCGGAAATTTTGCAGTACTTGAAAGCCAATTTTTAATATTACACCCAAAGAGCTTAACATTTCATCATGTACTAAGTTTATTAGCTCTTTAACTGTTTGGATCCAATTTATATCTAAAATGATGTCTTCCCTACGGAAAGTCGTATGCTAGTAAGGCAAAATATCAACAAATAACAGCAGCCAAGATCGCCCTATATCGACACTAAGAACGAAATTTAGAGCTAGTTTCAACCTAAGACTGTCTTGCGCCATAATTGTATAGGACAAGGAGATTGGGGAGGTAGAGGAGGTGGTGGTGGTAGCGGAGAAGACGAATCAGGAGAAAGAGGATTGGGTGAGGTTGACAATCTCGTCATTCTTGCAAGAGGAGGGGGAGGAGGAGGAGGAGGAGGAGGAGGAGACGGACGAGGAGGAGGGGGGGGAAGTCCATCCTTCTCTCAGGAGGACGTTGACTTATTGGGTCATGTGAATATCACACTTGACTTAATTATGCTTCAGTGGCACAGCAACGCGGATAGCACAGTTGAAAGCGCGGCCGTTGAACTTGAAACTGGTGGAGTTTGACGGTAGTTATGCATCGCCTAGTAAAGTTTGTGTCGACAAAGATGTAGAATCATTGGTTAAATTTTTTCTTGTTTTTCTGTCTTATTATATCGCAGAGCCCTAGCGGATCAATGGCAAAGATGCAAGTAAACATTGAGATGGACCATGTAACCAAGGAAGAGGATCATCCAAAACTTAGATTTGTACAGCCCAATAGGAAAGGTTGGTGGATAGTCTGCATATTTCCAAGTAGTAGTGGCCTTAAGCCAACAGCGACGTGTTTTTATTTCTTTATCACGGAATTCACGGGTAAGAAATCATTGCCATCTGAGGTTAGGCTTCCAATTAAAAAAGTCAAGATAATTAATTAATTAAAGAGACAAATGGACGAATAAACAAAGACACGCCCTTCAAAAATTCATGATAATTTCATTCACCATTAAGTGACACAAATAAAAACTGAAAATAACAGAAAATTATTTAATTTGCAAATATTCAGCTGAAAAAATATCAACAAGTCTCATGAATGCTTTTAAAGTAGGAAACGATAATGGCGACGGGGTCAGCGACAGCGACGACGACAGCGTCGGCGATGACAAGGGCAATGATGATAACAATGGCAAAGGCGACGTCGACGGTGATGGTGACGATGATGGCAACAGGAATGGTCATGCCAATGCTCATGGCAATGCAAAGGGTAATTGTAATCAATGAGAAATATCCTATAAGTTCTTATGTGGCTGCTAGGCCGAGCATTTAAACATTAGAAACAAATATGCCAAATTCAAATAACAAGGTAATGACAGTCTCTGTACCGTACTATAATGTTGACATGCGCTTCACAGTACAACAACAACAACAACAACAACAAGGTTTATTTGTACCGTAAAAACTAAAGTAATTAATTATACAATATTAATTCAGTTCAACTTTCAGTTGCTGGTCACCCAAAATAACTATGAAGCTAAACTAGTTGGGTAAAAGTCAGAAAATATGACAAAACTGGCAGACACTAAAAGCGTATTCTAATCTAACTTTTACCCATATATTCTACCTGATATAAAAGCAAAGCCTCTTCCATAATGAGTAGGCACTGAACTGGGTCCAAGGTATTTAACGGTGAGGGCGTTTAACCGAGGTTTCGTCAGCGTTAAGCGGCTTGACAATGTAGCATCACTCTGACTTCCACTGATGACATGTTAGTCCATGTCCAATGTTCCAGTACCCAGTCACACTCTAGGTTGGGGAAAGACAACATGAATGCTGCATAGTTTTGCTCAAAAGCACAACTAACGTTAAGAACACACTGGGCCAGGGGTCAAACCCAGACTTCTCCAGCGGCGGATGTAGTGACAAAAGAGTGCACAATCCATCTCTCTTATTTGTTCTCTTGCTTGCAGAAAGTCTAATAAAAATCATAGAAAGAGGAAATGTTGATGAGATCAAACAGGAACTGACACCAAAAGCTATGGCAAAGTGTGGCAGAAACGCGCTACTTGTTGCAATGGAGGTATGTCGAGGGAATTTATCACAATGTATGGATATGAACAGCAAACTTACTTTTAGTTTTACATACAGCGATCTTTGTGTAGAATAACCATTTTCAACCGAACCGTTTTTAACCCATGCATTTACCTGGGCCGGACTGTTGAAAGCCCGGTTAAGCTTACTTAGGATTAGAGAGAAATTTGATTTCAGTTCTTTAACTTTTCGTTGAGGTTTTCTCCATGTCTATTTTGTTTGTCCTTCATTTTTGAGCTTGAGTAATCTTACGCTAGACAAACCGTAAAAAATGAAACACAGTTTTATTTAAGACAAATCACTACTACCTGAGTTAGTGTTAACCAGCTTTCGAACAATTCGGCCGCGGGTGAAGAGAGACGTACCGTGTGATTTGGAGTGAAGTGTGTTACACGGGACGATTATCCCGATCGGAGCACGAACCCACGGAACCGCTCGATCCGGTAGTCAACGCTCCTCCACTGTACAAATAATACAGTGTAAAACACTTTGAATGCTTAATTATGAGGAAAGACGATGGTGCTTCCAAAAACAGCTGAATCCAAGGATGTGAATAAGCATGCTAAATTGTACAACTTTGAGTAACCGAACTTTTTTGACGATCAATTTTGAATTCGCTAATACTCGTATACAGGCCCTCAAATGATCCCGGCCCGCAAATGACCCCCAAATTGTACGGCAAATGATCCCAGGACTGAAACTTATTCCACCGCAAAAAGTTAGGAATGAGGTGGACTCCATGAAAAGTCTATGGATGGATACATATTTCTCAATTATTCTAGGTGAAGAAAAGACACGTACCTGAGGCATAAAAGCAGCAATAAAAAACGTACCAAAATACTAAACTGACATGTGTCGACTTCATAAAGTTTTCGTTTAGGAAACGCACTGCAAAAAACAAAAACAAAAACAAAACAAAAAAAACCAGGAATCTTCGAAGATGCCTCTGCCATCTAATTATCATACATCTCAGGCCCGGACCCAATAAAGTCATTCAGGGAAGGATCTAGCTAAACTACAAGTCTCAAACACAGGATTTCGTGATGTTGGATATCATTGTTAAAATTGTGAAATTTGCATTTAAATCGTTCATACTGCACATTTTCTTGCGTTTCATATAGTAACTGTTCTATCAAAATATTGTATTATTACTGTGAAACTCAGAAAACCGTGAATACCAGAAATATTTAAGGATCATTATTGTGTAGCAAGGAAAAAGCCAATCAAGCGTGAGAAAACTAAACCGCAAACACCAGCGGTAATAGACTACTTTCGATATATCAATATTCTAACAGGGCTCCGAGGCTTTCAGAACAAACTTCTATGTTTGGGGATGTTTCCTTAGTATCCAAGTCTTTTTTTAGAATTTGAAGACAAAGGAAACTTAAAAAATTTGTAATTTTGACCTGAAAGCCTCGGATCGATGTTAGAATATTGATATATCGAACGCAGCCTATTGGTTGTGGTTTTGACGTTTCCTAGCATTTCCTGAACTTTATTGTGATTGGTTCAGTACCAAATTAACCTTTTGGTATCAATTCCAAATTTTCACGGTTTTCTGAGTTTCACAGTAATAAAAAAAGCGCTTTCAGAAATTTTAAATCCACTGTCCAAATTCCTGAGTCCTCACATTTCCAAAATTTATGGCGAGGCACCATTTCCGGTCCAGGATCATTTACGGTATAATCTGGGGATCATTTCCGGTACGGGGATCGTCTGCGGGCCTGTACAGATTCTATGTGTTTTTTAGGCGAATTCAAAGCTTCGCAGTTTGGCAAAGGAGAAAGGTCCCATGGCAGAAGAGTTTGCGAAGATGGCTAGCTCAGTGGACGAGTTTACTTCTTGTTTACTCGATCCTCTGAAATCCAACACAGAAGCACATCATGTATTTGGGGATTCTTTAGATGACCTAATGGATGCTGGGATTGACAGGAAACAAAAGACAGTAAGCGGCTTTGTAGGTCATGTAGAACAGATCAATCGTAGATAGAAGCTTTGAAAAACTCACTTAAATTCAAACTATCTATTATCGATTTTAAATGTTCCTATTCGTTCGTAAGCTTCTCTTCTTGTATGTGTCTGTTATCAGTGCATAATAGACAGCTGACCTTATTGGGACATAAACAGCGATTTGTTTCCAATTTATTTCATCCTGACAAGACATTTCTTCCAAACTTTGCTTAAATCATTGAAAATAAATCCCATTTGCCAATTTAAGTCGGTTATAAACTGTTCTTTACCTTGAAGTTTTTTTAATTTTTTCACGACAGTGCTACCTTCACCACGTCTCCCAATACATTCCTAAGTATACTTGGCTTACATTTCTATTAACTAACATATTGTTCTTTAAAATTTCTACTTTTATATTTCGCCTTCATATTCCCCTAACAATATTTGCACCAGTGATCCATACCACGCATAAAATGCAACATTTACTACATAGAAAACAACAGACTTAAGTTAAACACGAGCTGCGAGATTAATTAGGTAACTAAAAGCAAATGGCAGAAGTACTATGCATTCTTTATGAACCTTTCGCTCCTACAGTCATAATTTTCTCATTGATTTCTCAGTTTTTTGCACATCCGGTAATTTTCAACTTGATGAGTGATAAATGGCTGGGAAAGTTTGGCAGAATGAAGAGATGTTCGTGGCTATCACTGCAAGGCTGGCTGTGGATTTTGCTGCACATCTGGTGCTTGTTTGATTTAGTGATGTTTCCGTTTCTTTTCGCTGTGTTTTACGTCAAGCACCGCAGGAACAAAAACAAGCTGAAAGACAAAGGTATAATGAAAGATTCATATTTTGAATCAAGCATACTTTTCAAACCGGGATTTGTCGGAAAACATGTTTGTGCCATGTTTCTGTTTTCTTGGGTCATCTGTTGTCCAATTAAGGAATAACATATTTTTCATTTCTTTCACCGACCGTTTTAACCTTGAAAACGGAAAAACTGTTACTTAGGCTTCCAGAAAAACTTTCCCCAGTGTTCCTACTCCTGACTGAGCGTGTACTGGGATCTATCCTAGTCTAGATCTGTTTCACGAAGACGCAAGCAACTGAACAAATGCTGTGAGGTGGGGTGGGTCAAGCGCAAATAAACGAGGTCGACCTCGCGCTCAGTGCTCGTTTTCATACGCTCACTACCGAGACGCCCTTTTGGTTAAGAAAATAGTACATGCAAATGATGAAGTGAAATTTCCTACCATGAGTTGTAAACTTTGCCCTCCCACTGCTTCAAACAACACTGTGCGTCATCTTTCAACTTAGGAATAGAGATTGCTTTTTTGATAAATGCAACTTCGAAGAATGCGAACAAAGCCTTCAACCTGATGAAAAGATCCATAAAGGAATTCGTCGACAAACATGGAGATGACAAAACCAGATATCAAGTTGTTATTCACGGAGATGATTCCTCTCCAAGAAAAATGTGCTCCAAGAGTGACATTGGGAAATTAGAACTCAAGAGAGAAACTACAAAGATTCCTGCCCTTCATGAAGACCTTACGAACGCTGATTTCCTAATTCGCAGCTCCAAAAAGAAGTCAGAGAAGGTAACAAATTGTGATTGCTAGTTAATTATAAATTTGGATTGCCCCCTTCATTGTGTTTTTATTTACTACGTAAAATAATTACAATCAGTTGAAACATCGGTCGGTGGGTCAGCCGGTGCGATCCAGTTTAAATAATCTCACAAGAACTTCCATGGATCAATTCATCACATAGATTTTCATAAAGGCCATGAATCAAATGCAGATATAGCATTTAATTTAATAACCTATGCAATATCGGCAATTTCCTTTTCTTAAAGCATAATGGGCCAATCATTCGATCTGAGATTAGACCGGGCTCAAGAAAATCGTCGGCTAAATCGGAATTTTGCCTCAATACGATTACGGCAGACTGGACCGCTCAGTTTTCTCCTCGGCTTCAGTAAAGTTGCCTCGGTGGAGAGGGCACCTAAGGCCCCAGTTTTCTTAAGGGAAATGAAATATATATTGTATATTGGCCTTTTGAATAGTTCATGGACGCAGGATATGCAACGGCATGTCATATGAAATTGTTCCCAGAAAAATTCCTTATGAAGTCGCAAAATTTGACAGCTTTTAGCTTCGCTTTGTATTTATCTTTTTTTCCTTTCACAATCACAAGTACACAATACACTAGAGTAAACCTCGATAAACTGTTATTAAGAGCACCTACAGATCTACATTACATCGCTCCTCCTATCATGTTTCCTTAAAGTTGGTCAGGAAAAATTTGTTTATTACCATTCGAAGACAATATAGCAAGTTTGCGCCAAGAGAGTACGTCTGAATAGCATTTCTTTAAAGTTGTCAATTTAGAATTCAAATTTTAAAGAAATTGTTACTGCCATAGCGACTAGGGCATAAAAGTGAAACTACTAGTGATTAGTTAAAAAGCAGTTAGTATGCTGTAAGCATTTTTTTTCAAATTGAAGAAGAACCAATGGTTTCCTTTTCAACTGTACCATAAGGTCTTAAGTATCACTAATATATAGATTTAACCAAGCCTAAAAGCGCAGCTCCTGAGCCGGATTGTTCAAAGCCCGATTAAGCTAACCCAGGATAAGCGAGAATTTTGATTTGAGTTTTGTAACTTTACGGGGAGGTGTTCCGTTTATGTTGTTTGGCCTGTTTTGAGTTTGAATAATCTCAAGGTCCTCAAAATACACAAAACAAAAGCAGTGAAAAGCATTTATATACAAGAAAAAATTATACTTCGGTTAACTTTAACAATCGTGGGTTAGCGTTAACCGGCTTCCGAACAACCCGGACCTGTTTACAACAAGTTAACCTGACATGAACCCGCGATCCAATAAAAAAACAGCTCTTGGTCTGCGGTAAATTAAAAAAAAACACACTTGACCTCGATGAACTCTAAACTTAAGCCCGGGATATGGTAACATGATACTGGTCAGCGGATATCTTGTTTTGACAGGCATCAATTGACCATAACATGGATTTTCAATATCAAAGAGGGACGCGTTAAATCGAGGGTTCATGTCTCTGTCAACCCATTAGCTGGAGTATGGCCGCCATCTTGGGTGACTTCGTCGCTTTCGTCGTGCGTACGCGCCCACGAGCAATACCGCTAGCCATGATAATCATGAGAAAATCAATTCATGGGTTTGCTTTTCTTTGCTATATGGGTATGGGCTTCGCTTGGCGGTCCTTCGGGCCGTTGGAGCTCCCATAAAACTTACAAATTAGTTTTTGGCAGGTAGTAATATTCTTCACGGATCACAAGACAAGTACGAAACATGAGAGGGGCCTGGTAGAGAATCAAGTAAAAGCCATGAAGGACATCAAGCTACTCCCGGTTGCCGTTGGACCTCACGTCAATATCCGAGAATTAGAGACTATCACCGATAATAAACTAGACATCATCCACTTTGGAGAATACGAAAAACCAGAGACAGTCTCCACACGGATTTGGCACGGTATAGCAATAACGTAACCCTGTGATATTTATCGCTGGGGAGGTTGTTTGTTCTTGATGTAGGTCGATAAGGGCCTTGAAGAGGCATTAACAATCTGAACAGAATTTCTCAGCCTAGTTTCTTTTCCCAAAATTGTCTTCCCAGCGGTAAAATTTTAGAGGAAACCCATCGATAATTAAAACAATTCTTAATTATTATAAGAACTTTCAAAGCATTACTTGCACCTGAAAAAGTTGAAATGCCCAATAACTTTGTCGATATAAAGACCCGGCATACACCGGGTTGAAACACTGCTTGCAAAAACTTTTTTGCATACGGTGTGCGATGACGTCAACAATTACGTGGCTATGAAGAGTGCCTTTTAGCTGATCGACCGCGGGAACGGGTAATGATAAAATGAAAAGCAATTTAACATAATCGCAAGTATTTTGTTAACGGGTATTTGGAAATGGCCATTATAGTCCTGGCGTCTGAAATTAAGGAGGTTATACACATGAGCAAAAACAAGTGGGAACTAGGTCGAGGAGCACATCGTTTCGTCGTTGAAAATTCATTTTTGATTATGTTATTCTTGCATGAATTTTATTGTTCTTAACACCCTCTTTTACATTTTCATATTTTACATACTTTTACTTGTTTGTTTTATATTTATACTCATGCAAACTTTTTATCTTCACTTTTTAACTTGACAATGACTGAAGCTCGGTCGAAACGTTGGGCGCTTTAATTTACCGTTAGTTTTTACTTCAAATTGAAACATTGAGTATCATGAAATTACACGTTGGAAGATATTCTAATGAAGAAACATTCTATGAAGGCTTGTTGGTTGTGATCTCATTTGTCACGTGCTCCGAAGAGCGACTCTGAGCAAGTCGTACGCCCCTTCCTCCCTCCAAAACTTGCCTTACCACAGACCGTTTGATTTCGTTTTTACTGTTTTTTTGTTTGTTTGTTTTCAACAGACCTGCAAGGAAAAGATATGTACGGTTAGTTGTTTATTGCATCTTCCTTTATTTCGACGAAATAAAAAGGAGTCATTCAAAAGGAAATTCCAAGCTTGTTGAGCAATCATTTAACTGGTTTATTTAACTTTATCGCAGAGAGCTACCACGAGTATTTCACGACACCTTACTTCATATTCGTCCGTGAGGCACTGAGTTATCTCACCCTTCTTGGCCTGCACTTTGCCTTGTGTCTCTCGCCCTCGGTCATTCCGTTCAGCGGTCTAGAGTGGGTCATTCTGATTTTCTTTATGGGTCGAATACTGATGGAGAGTAAACAGTTTCAGAACGTCAAAGTAGATCAGGGAAGAGGCATCGTGATTAAGAAGCAGATGGGGAACAAATATACAAGGTGCAATAAAAATGAAGAGCAAGGCGCACAGAATGAAATCAGGGGTGGTGAGAATGGAGAAGGTAAAGAAGATGAAGAACGCTGTCGAGTATCAAGATCAACTATGTTTGCAAAGATATGTGGAAAATACCTAAGGTATTGTGGAAGTAGCTTTTTCTTAAAAAAACGAAAAAGAATCAGCAGCAACACGTGTTCTGCCAATGATGGATAAAACACCTCTCTCCCCCTCCTTGATAAACAGTTCTCCACTAGTGAGTAGTCTCATTAAACCAGTATTTTTATCATTCTCGTCAAGGTTTATTTTGAAAGTTCATCCCAGTTCTCCTTTGTAGTTCTGTGTGGAGTTTTCACAAGATACTGCAGTGATCTCATGAGGAAGTCCAACTTTCTTTTGTTGGGCGAAATAAACTTCCACAGCACGCACTTATGTAATTCGTATTTAATGAGATTGGTCATGAAAATCGTAGAACATAAAAATCGAACTGAAACGTGAGACGATCAAAAGAAACGATCATCAGAAACGTGAACGATCAAATCACTTAATTATACCTTCCAACTTAAATTCGGTTTCTGATTGGAGGAGAACGTGTCACGTATCATGGGTCAAAACTCACTAACTCCCTAGGGCAAACAAAACTCACTTAACTTTAACTTTCGACTCTCACGTGATCAGGTCATGCACCTTGAAACAATAACAGCGGCAAACTTGTGTGCCAGTCGGCCTGATGTCAGAAAGGCATTGAAGTCGGGCGACGTTTCTCACTAGACAAAACATTCATTATATAAGAAAAGGGATTTATAATAACAAAACATATCAGATTTACAAAGGGGAAAATTTGAACAGTTTGTCTTCAAACGTTTAATTTGGCGCCAAAACTGGGTCACCCACGGCCTTCGACAACTCGCTCTTCGATCGATGTCGGCAGGTAGGAAATATATAATTGTGTCATTTACAACAAAATATGCTGTTCCTCGTCAAATCAAAGCCAGAAATCAAAGCCAGAATTCTCGAGCTAAGCATCAGTACTGCGGGAACAGAAACCGTAGGCGTGACCCTGTTTTGGAATGGAAAGCCTGTTTCTGAGGCCATTTCCTATCTCAATTCGGAATGGTATGCTGTCAAATTATATTCATTAATTTTCTCTTTTGCTGCTTCCTTTCAGCGATAGATGGAACATTCTGAATTCCATTACTCTAGTGATCTACTTGATCACCATTCTGCTGAGAATGTTGACATGGGCCACGTCTGCGTCAGTGACCAACAACCGACCTCTTGTCATAGCCAGTTTTCTGTACGGCCTCAACACCATGTTCTTGACACTTAGGGCGTTTGGTCATGTCATGGAGACCATTCAAGAGATTGGTACCATTCAAATAACTTTGTTCCAGTTCATTGGTGACATTGCTACGATATTTTGGCAGTTCGTGGCGACCATTTTGGCTTTCTCAATCGCCATAACAAAGGTGTATATGGCAGAAAAGTCGTACATTGCCCAGGAAAGCTATAAAGATAACCTGTGAGTATGACACAACGGTTTGAAAATAGTGACCTATTTTAACATGCTTTAGTCGCTTGATCAGTCGTACTTGAGTGACCTTGATTTATATTGATATCGGCGTTGAATTTTGTGTCAAGCAAACACCTTTTAGTTTCGAAAGTAATGACAACCTTTTCCTTCGCCTAAATTAGGGAGGTAGAAAGACTCGAGGGGCTGGGAGGCCAGCCATTTTTGAAACAACATTAAAAATTTTCATTGCGATTTTCAGACGGTAGCAAGTGCATGTAGGGATGTGGTGACTTTTGGAACTTTTTCGCGTGTCCTGTGGTGTACCTAATTTTGGACATGTTCATGCAAAAGAAATATAATCTCCTCTACATAGTTGACCTGACCGTAAGTCGAAAACGACCACTTCTATGCACGAAGGGACTCCATATGAAAAGGTCGGGGATGTTCGTCCTCTCGCTTACAGGAGTATTTCAAGGCTTAGGGTGTAAGAACAAAACGCCACTATTTTTAGCCCTCATATCTCTTTTAGGGTGCATCGAAAGAAATACTTGGAAAAACGCTGTCATTTCGGATTTATGTGGTCTCTTTTAGGGATCCGAATAAAACTCAAACCACACCCAGATTCATCTCCTTGGTAAACTCCAATTTTCTGACGAGCATCCCTGACCTTTTCCTATAAGAGCCACCCGGGCCACTATGTGGCCACAAAAACATGGGCAAACTAGTCTAAATTACTTACTGGGACACCTGGTTTATATTTCAGGGTCTGCAATACCTCTGGGATAGCCTGGTAAGTTAGATCCTCCTGCTTATAACTTAAGCTAGGCTCGGCAACGCATAACTATAAATTTGGTTTAGAAATAAAACGACGATTTTCATTTTAACAGACATGTTTCGTCAGAGACATCTTCAATTTCTTCTTCATTACAAATGTTACGGGAGAGAATGATAATGAGCATGTATACATATAATAAAAGAAAGATTAAGTATTGAAAAGACAGCCTAAATTGTTGAGCTTGCTGATCAAGGGATGGGTCCTTCTCACAGGACGTGCAAAGCTACCCTCCTGCTGTACGTCCAGCTTTTTGGAACTTTCGATTAAATTTTATAATTCTAATGTTTTCAAAACGTCAATTTCTCTCTTTAAGTTGGTGGGCGTTGTTTAAACATCTTTGCTGGTCTCTGCTGGGTATAGAGGGATTGGATCCTCTGGACTCTGGTGACAGTGCCTCAGTGACGCTGGCTCAATTATTGTATGGGGCCTTTCTTATCAGAGGTGTAGTTCTCCTTGTCAACGTGATGATAGCTCTCCTGTCGAACACATACCAGCGAGTGAAGGTAACAAGTTTTGGCTATGTCTTTTTTTTCTTCGTGAAAACCAGTGTATGGTTGGTCCAATGCAAATGTGATCTCCAATACATGACTGATCAAACAGCTTCTAAGTCAATAAGTGTGCAAAGCCCCTAACCTGGAAACAATGGCTCTTTCTTCTGCACTTGTAATAAAAATTGAAATCAGCCCGTTCCATTATCCACAGGATTATACAGTAAAAACCCACGTATAAGAACCTAACATTTAAGACCCTGTTGGGCTACAAATTCCCCAGTTAAGCACTCTTCACATAAGAACCATTCTAGGCTAAAATATCAATACACATTTTCAAAATATAAAGTTTTTTCAAATATAATACGGTACATCACATGCGATGTAATAAAAAGTAAAAAAAAAGCAAGCTAGAACACTGGCAGTGTTATAAGACCACAGTACTGTACTGCGATTGATTCAATATGACGGCCACACCCATGAGTACAAGTTGTCGTTTCTTTTAAAAAAAATTAAGAACCTGATATAAGAACCTAATTTCGCATTAAGCAAAATTTATATAAGAACCCATGGAGGCTAACTTGAAGAAACCTAGTAGGTTCTTATATGCAGGTTTTTACTGTATTTCTTCAACATCATTTACTCACAAACATTTCTATTCCAGTCTACCACATTTAAAGTGTGTCCATGAGAAAACCAGGCAGGAGGTGATACAGCTCAAATCATTTCGCTCAAACTTGGCACAAAGGTTGGGTTTGGTAAGTGAATGATTGTGGCAAAACAGTGGGTCAAAATATTTGATTCCCATCAAGTTTGTAGAAATACTAAACTAAAGATGGCTAATTAAATATGCATAAATTAGTGTCAAATGGCCATTTTTGCAGGGGGTCCCTCTAACTTGATGGGAATCAAATATTTTGACCTACTGTTTTTCCACAGTCATTTACTCATCAAACCCAAAATTTGTGCCAAGTTTGAGCGCAATTGGTGATTTGAGCTGTATCGCCTCCTGCCTGGTTCTGCCTGGTTTTCTCGTGGACACACTCTTAAAAATAAACAAAGATACGATATAAATGTTGTTTCGCGTAGTCGCATTCGTGCTCCATGCAGGTACATGAAGGGCGAAATATAAGACTTGTATTTATATTTAATAATATCAATGTGCCAGGACGAAAATAGGTAAATATAACTTAGGGTGATTAACTCTTATTGTGGGCAATTCTCTTCTACTAATATAAGGGTGTTTTTTTCGCTCAATAATTTTGGCTTAGGACAACGCTTACAAGGAATGGTCGTTCAGGAAAGCTATCACGATACAGACATACAGCAGCTATCATCCGATCCCAGTTCCTCTTAATCTCATCTCAAATCTTTGCGTGGGAGTCAAGTGCATGGCTTGCTGTAGAGGACAAGAATATGACAATGATGCCAAGGCCGGTGTATGTTCGCAGTGTATTCATTATTTACAACCCCTCACTGCACCCGTGCAACTTCTAGGTTTTCCATTTACATGATTTTTACATGTTTCTTACAGGCTCCCTTTCTTTCATTTACATTGTTTTTACATGTTTCTTACAGGCCCCCTTTTTTCATTTATGGTTTTTACATGTTTCTTACAGGCCCCCTTTTCCCATTTACATGGTTTTTACAGGGTTACAAACATAACATTTCCAGACTTTTTACAGCGTTCGGTTGAATTATTTACACGTTTCTCACGTGGTTTAGCAAAACAATTTACATGTTTTTTACAAAGGCAGATACTGTGAAAGTGCGTAAAATATTTTACAGGTTTTTACATGTTCTTCAAATGATCATTCTCGACAAAGACAATGTAAATCACTATTTACAGAACATTTACATGCTGTACTAAAAGCTGTAAATTTCCTGTAATTTTATTTTACAAAACCCTAACATGTAAATTGTAATTTACAAAGAATGTAAATCAAGATTTACATACTGTAAATTAAAATTGACATGTCCATGGAAATTTTCAACTTTTCCAGTGACTGCATGTTTGTAAAATTCATTCATGTAAAGCGCACCCTGAACCGTGGCTGTCTATAGTCGTCTTCAATAGGTTTGTTGACGTGTTTGTATTTTATACATGAAATGAAAGCAGACGCCTCCTCTCCACATAACCTAGTGCAAACAGAAGGGAAAGCTTCTTACAATTGAAAATTCTTGAAAGCACGTAAAGTCTCGATTGCCCCTTACGTTTCTCGTGCTTGCAGCAGACGATTTATCCGACAGCGCGACAATTCCTATTACTTAATATTTAGAGACCCACACAATGGCTTTTTGTTTGTGATCTTGGTTCTTTTTACTCAACAGTACAAATTTCTGAATGCGGTTGTTCAAAATCTTCTGCAAACATATTTTGCAACTTATGGAAATTCTTTTCCTCTTACTGGTAAGACTATTTATTGGAAGATCATAAAACCTGCATAACTCGCTTTTAAAATTTATAAAGAAACTGTTTTCGCGACTCAAATCCATAGCGGTTTGATCGCACAGGGTAACTGGCAGGCTTTATGCAATTTTGTTTCTTTCCTAAGATTACTTTATGTCCTTTTGTCTCGCCTTTCATGCGAAACTAATTAAACAGCCTTTGCTTTTACTGTCATCAGCACAAAAATTTACTTCGCAAACTTAAAGCTTTCTTTTACTCCGGCTCATTTCCTTACTGAGACACTTTTAGTCATCTCTAAGAGTTTTGGCTTCAGCTACGGCAGTAATGCTTTTTTTCTTCATTTTTGACGTCAGATGACAGAAAGATGGACCAATTAATTCGAGAAACCGAGGGGAACCGGGAACTGCTCAATCAGATTGTTCACAGGACCTTCACAACGCATGTGCCTGATCAAGGAATGCTACCTACTGGTCCAAAGGTCAGCCGAAAATGCACTTTTACCTCCAAGAAAATCTTTATTATTTTTGACTATTTTTGAGCCTGTTTAGTGGTTTTCCTAAACTCAACGATCCATGCTGGCGTCTTTTAGAATGGCATCATTACTACGTCATAAGTCCTCACAACTCCGTGTTAATAGTATCAACGAAAATGTTCGTGGACGTGGTATAGGTTGTCTAAGGTTCATTTTCGTAGCCTCAATACTCAATGAGTTACTGGGGGAGTGTCTTAAAAGCCCCCAGAGGGCCACATTAAACCTTCTATGGATAGAGACAAGTGGTTCAACTCTTTCTTTTCTTTAGGCGTGGCAGAGTCAAGGCATTAGAATAGAAGGCTCTCTCCTGGTTTGTGAAGGAGGAAACTTCTGCGACACCTGCCATGGTGAATCAGACGAATGCCATGGCGCAAGATATCTCGTGCCCTTTTCTCCAGAATTTCCCCATCTTGAGGTGCGTATGAGTGAAATCTCTTTAACAGTGCATTATAACCCAGGTGGCTAGTCAATCACATCTTGCTTACTAGTACAGTGGAACCCCGTTAATCCGGTCACCAACGGGCCACAATAATGGAATGGCTGTGTTAAAAGGGTTCTTTATACAAGAAAATCACGGGACTGACTGAGCTTTTGTTTGAACCAGAATAAAGTTGCCATAATGACAAGGTGGCCATATGAACTGGTGGCCGTAAGGCTGGGTTCCACTGTATTTGTAAGATGAAACCAGTCTCAAGGCCAGACTGATACAGTTAAGACTTCATTTTCGAAAGCAGACCTTTCACATGACGTTCCAGCATGATTTGAAATACTGTAGCCATTTTCATTGGTCAATGATTTCACCTGTCCAATGTGTCATGCAAGGAAATTGTATTAAAGTCGGGGTCGGTAAAATAAACTACCTCGTCCTCAGTCCCCCGCGCGATTATCAAAAATATCCCAATCCCCCCTTGCGCTAAGAAAACAATAAAGAAACGCCTGTGGAGGAGACAGTGAAATAAACACAAGTCATGATAATCATTTCCATCAACAACATCATCAGCACAAACAACATAGGAAAACAACAACAACAACAACACCTATGGCATCAAGGACGTTTAGTATACATGATCATCTTTATATCTACTTTGTCTTTTGATAGCGTGACATAAATTTTATTCTTTCGTCCACTCTTAAAGGTTCTTATTCAGGAAATAGGAAAGCAAAGGTGTCTTGGAGTGGGAGTGGTTTGGAAGGATTACGGAAACCACGCCATGCCGGGACAGTTAAAAAGAACGGTGGGGTGTCTTGTCGATGAAGGCAAAATATTGGGACCATTTAAGCCTGTTAACCTTGCCGGGAAGGAAGATGAAGGTAAACAGTGGGAATAAGAGCTGACTATGGCAAACTATACACACTGTTAAAATAATATAGACACTGCTAAAATAAACAAATCAAAAATATATTTTTCGTTCAACTAAACTAAGGGTTGAAAGTCCATAAAATATTACTATTCTAACATTTTAAAAGAACTTGCAAAACGAAAATAGGAATGTCCTCACTCCGTTATCGTGTTTTGCTTTTTTGTTAAACATACTTATCGGAGGTTAAGAATTCAGCAGGAATTCAAAATTTGCCAGTATCGATGTGCTAAATTCTAACTTGGCACCGAGACTTAATGAATACAAAAATATTTTTTCATTCCTCGACCTAAATGTGATTCTTTTGCTTTATTCCTCCAGGCCTCGGAAAAAAGTAGAACTTTGACATAACAAAGTTGTCCCATTACAAGTGTTTAAATATTCCAACATGAATTAGTCAGTCTTGTCCAGGCAGCGCTTCCTCATATATAGAGCGTTTTACATGACGTCACGGCAGCCATATTGGTGTTCAAAAACAATGAAACAGCGGCCATATTGGTGTACCAAACCAATCATGTGGGAGTTGAACTCTTTACGCTTTATTTTGCTCCAATAAATTTGTATGAATGCTGGCCACGTGAGTGAAAACGTGCTATTAAACCTACACGGAAATTTTCACGTGGTAAAAATTTGTCGACCTCCATGAAACTTACATGTGCCCAGCTCCCCGTTGGCTAAGCGTGCGGAACTTTTTCATATCGGTAAGAGAGCAGCTCTCTAAAGGTGTCACATGAATGGCTTGATACTCTTGATAGGACGATTGAACGAACAACAGAAACAATGTCCCCAGCCCCAAAACAATAACAGCTGCTAACATGCAAAAGAATTATAAGCTTATGAGAGCTGCTACACTTGTGTTTCATACCGGTACACGCATTGCACACTCCAGAGCACACATACATGTGTCCAACACCATAAAATGTAACAAATTCTCGTTGAGTTTCTCAAACACGCTGCCATACACTTGAAGACACAATACTGTGTTCTTACATGACATCATGGCAGCCATATTGGTGTTCCAAAACAATGAAACGGCGGCCATGTTGGTGTCTCAAACATATCCTGTTGGAGCTGATCTCTTTTTTTACGTAAGCACTTTCTTTTGTTCCAATAAATTCACATGGCTGCTGCATGGTCTCGTGAGTGAAAACGCTCTATATCTCCCATAGCTATTGTGACGGACATTGACTGTCGCGACTATAAAGACATTGATCTAGTTTAATAACCTTTAGTTCAGCTTTGTGCACTTCACGTATCTGGAATTGTGGTCAGGTGCAGAGATAGTGACGTGAATCGAGACCTCGTGTTTTTGTGTGTGTTGGGTTTTTTTAGTCGCCATGTTGATGTAAAGTTTTTGGCGGAAACAAAGTTCTCATTTTTGTAGTTGTTGGTCAGTGTGGTGATCGCACTACGCGACACTGACTGTCCATCTTTTTCTTTTGCACAGGCGCCATGGCTTACAGAGGAGATCTCATCGGCTGCACAGTCATGTTTAACGAGTTGGAAGATGACAAAGTGCCTATTAAGTTCACTTTAAACGGCAAACGGATCACTCAGGATAAGATTTTAATCGAGTATAATCCTGCCGCAAAATCGCTATACCCATTCATAGGCATGGGACACACAGGAATAAGAGTGCTGGCCAAGGTTAGTACATGACGGCTTAAAGGACTGATCTGATCGATCAAAAGGTCTGATGACTATTCGCCCATGGAAAACTCGGGCTCGTAGTCTAATTTTTATATAGTGTCAGAAGCATATCACCTTGTATGCTTCTGATAGTGTACGATAGCTCAGCCAACCATATTTTTTGCAGCATTATTTTCCATTGGTATGCCAACGAAATTGATAGGAACACGGAAAGGTTCTCTGTTTCTTATAGAGGAATCGAAAGGGCATAATCTAATTTTTAAATAGAAATACGAGTGGAAGTTTGGGAGAACGAGAAATGCTGTAAGGATACAAGTCCCAAGACTTTTTAGAGTTCGTCCAAACGTTCACGACTGTTTCTTTTGGACAATACCGCGAGGAAAGGCAAAGAAAATCGATTATCACATTGTAAATTCTATATTTACTCGCAACATCATCATGTCAACAACTCTTGCTGGTTCTGCCTTTTTAAGGAGTTATAGAGGTAAGGCTTCAAGCCATATAGATCAGTACTATACCATTGCCTTTTTTGTATGGCTATCAATTGACACGTTCTGTTTGTATATGTTTATAGTTGTGTCCATCTCCGAACGATGATGCCCATCTGATCAGGACGATTAAAGCAACAACAGACAGCATGACAGGAAAGATGACTTCAAACTGGAAAAGGGTTGACGAAATTGTTGAGCGAGTAAAAGGAGAGCTTGACAATGCAGACATAGAGTTCGAAAAACTTAATCATTTAGTTTTGGAAGAGCTTGGACACTTTGAAAGTTTAATTAATGACCCTGATCAACTGGCGCGCGATGAGGCGGTAGATTTCGTGGACGCTGGATATGCGGGCAACTCCCTCAGCTCCCCAGAACAAGGTGTGCCGGATCGATGTGATAAACCGGTGCTAGAGCCCATCAGAGAGAAAGAAATAAGCCATCTGAACGAAAAAGATGGACCAGGTTTGGAAGACCAACAATCGCAAAGTTCACTTTTAAAAAGGGCACACGAGAACCTGGAAGAGCTGACGCAAACAGCAGACAGGAAATTCACTTCGGTCTTTGAGTCTTTGGAAGCAGCCGAGACCAAAGCAAATGAGCGCATGCAACACCAAAAGAAAAAAAGAGAAAGGGTGGCAAAAAAATTATTCATTTTTAAAAAATCACTGAAAGATCTCCTTAAAGCTCAATGAACACAATCAGGTGTTTAGTCATCGAGGCTAGGCCAAATTATATATGCGAGCCTAAAATTCGGATGCAGATATACTGAAGAGCAAATGAACTCGATATTAAAGGTGCTTCATGCGAGATTTAGTACAAGGCGTTTATTAATGTGTCATAGGTACTTTAATATTCGTAATAAACCGCATAAATTCCAAAACTCGAAAGTAACACACTGTGAAGTTGCTTAAATTAAACCGTAAGGATTCTGGAGGAAGTTAGCCAAAGCCCACAATTTCTGAAAAAATTTTAAGCAGCGCAGTCCATTAAGAGATTATCACAGGAACGTCAAGATACATGTGCATCTAACTAAAAGAGCTTGACAAATTAAATCAAGGTGTTCTCGATAGGTGTTAGGCCATCCCCATAAAGTGTTTCGTTTTCCACCGCCCAGGCCTAGTTTTTTTTATGTTGTTGTTCTCACGGTTTTATTTTGTTGTTGTTGTTGTTTTTGTTTAAGTTCTATCTATCTATTTCTTTTTAAAAACGGAAAAATGAAAAAACGGTTTTCAATTCATAACCTGCTACCACCTTTTGGAATGATAGTGGTTATTGATACGTATACGTTACTCAATATGTCCGGTTTTTGTCCGCTTTCATTTATTTTATTTGTAACCAATCGACAGAGAGCAAGAGCGAGGGTGGTGCGAAAAGGAATCATTTATTTATTTATTATGTAGAACATTATTCAAAAAGTATGAAATGCATGTGTAACGTTAGATGAAATACCAGTATTGTCAAAGTGGTTTTCCGCTATTTAAGTTCAAAGTTTGCGTGAGTTGTTCAATAGTGTGAATTACTGTCGACCCTGCCTATAATAAACAGGTTGGGTACAGGCGAAGACACGTCCTTGTAGTATTCTCTCTGCATACATAATTAGCGCATCGTGGAATTGCCCTTTTCACGGTTAATTTTTCTCATTTGCATTAAAATGTAATCCAACGTGGATGCGAGGCAATTTCGGGCTAAAGTTACAAACTAGCCCAAGATTGCCTCACATACATGCTAGATTTTATCGTAAAGCAAATGAGGAAAGTTAACCGTGAAAAGGGCTAGTCTGTTTAATACCCCAAAATTTCACCACGCTTTTATACCACAGGGCGGGCATGACGCTCTGTGGTCTCTTCGTTTAAATTCCTGTGTTTTGCCTCAATCAATGTCATTTTGCCGGCGTTCCGGGCTAGGAAGCGTTTGTCGTTGTGTGGTGTTGGACCTTTTGAGACTCCAGAAGAACCGGCGACTGGCGCTGTCCCCGTCGGCGTAGAAGTTGAACCGCCTCCAGTGGTTGAGGCTGCGGTATTTTCTCTTTGGGTGTCAGTAAAACGAGGACTCAGGGTCAGGGTCGGGGTCGGGGTTTCTTTTTTATAATTTTTTCTTTCTTTAATTTCCTTTTTAATGTCTTTCCTTTTTTTTCCTTTTTTAACCCAAATTCAGATTTCTCGCGATTTGCATCAGCAGTGCATCACTGCAATATTTTCGCATATAAAGAAAATAAAATGTGGTGGAGCTCATTTTTTCACATCATCTCAAACAATACGCGTCACATTTTAGTCAAGACATTCGAATATAGAAGCTGCACAAATTTATTTTCTAGTTCAGCGCCGATTTCTGCTAAAAGGTCCATGAGTTAGTGAATATATATTTTTTTTACATTCGCATCTATTATCATGTTTATAGTTTTTGTTATATTCATGATTGTTCGAGGTTTCCGCTTTGTAGGCGAGGAGTTACCGCTTATTTGTTGTGCTCTTTTGCAAACTTGAGTGCTGGAGGTTTTCGTTTTGTCAGCGAGTAATTACCGCTTTATAGCGAGGAATAGACGTTTATCGTTTCTTTAATGCTTTACTAGTGTTTTTCCGTTTTGTTGACACTGGAAGTCATTTTTTAGCAGTGCTGTGGTTTATTCCATTTTTCATTTACGCAAAATTTTCGTTGCCGTCTTTTATTTTCGTTAGATTTGTGTTATTTCGCCCGTGAATTATAATTTTTATGTTGTTCCTTACACTGGTCTATGCACTTTGCTGCTGTGTTTGTGTTTCGTTCGCTTACGTTTTGCTTTTTTTATTATTTGTCCGTTCTGTCAGGCCGGCGATCGTTTGGTTCCGTTAGAGAGCGCTTGAGCAGGACAAGGCCTTAGAGACCACTGAGTGTACTTTGACGAGTCTTAGAAGGTATCTTAACCATCCCAACAATGCGTTCGATCGTTTTGAGGTACTGGACCTTCCACAGGCGTTAGTACGCCTCGCACGCACACTGGCTCACCAAAAAGCTGAAGAGTATGCCGCGGCGTTGGATAAAGTGCGGGCAAGATGGGACTCGCTGAACTCTTCCGAACTACAGTGCTTGATGTTGGGGTCGACCACATCCGTGCTACAGATGTGGTCTTCGAGGGCATTACGCCCGCGCCTATGATTCTCCCAGGCGCCGTTCCCATATGGTAGAGGACGTGGCGTGGCAACTCTCGCTGATTTAGTTGTTTGTGGACTCAGTTGCAAACCTTTTGTTTACCGTTTATTTTTTGCAAACATTTTTCTGTGCTTTGTCTCTTTAGTTTTTATTTTATTTTATTTTATTTTATTTTTCACATTTTTACCTTTCCCATCGTTGACCCTGGGGGACCTTCTATGCGTCTCTATTCTGGACCTGGTTCGAAACTAGGGTCAACGAGGGGTTGGTTTCCCTGTAAATTTTGGTCCATCGTTTAGTTTTCGTTCTCGTTTTTCTTTGCCCCGCTTTAGGCAAAAAATTCTCTGTTCGCCTCTCAGATCATGGAGGTTCGGGACTCGCACATGCGGTCAAGTACACCTGTTCCCATCTGCTCTCTGTTACAGGAACCCAACCCTTCTTTGGCCCCTTGGCTTTCACTGAGATGGTTTTCTCGCGCCCAGATCGAGGTGTTTTAAATCAGCTTCGTTTCCGTGACTCAGACCATTTTAGAGATGGAATGATTCATGACAGTTCACCAGTGTGGGAGCATCTTCTGGCAGATTTTAGCTGTTCTACTGTGGATCTTCTCGAGATAGTACAAGATGACATTCCGATGGAGCGATTTTTCACCACGTTTAAGGGGGACTTTAAAGAACAATTTTATCATGCGCACACGTCTCCCGCCCCTCAAATTAATAACTCGGCAATTTGCAAACAGTTTACTGATTTCATAAGCCATACCATTGCTCAGTGGGTGGCCTCTGGGGTGTTAGCAGTTTGGGGCGAGGTCGTGGTCGTATCGCTGCCCCATTTGGTTCTTCCTATTACGGTCGAACCGTCAAAGCCTCGTCTCTGCCATGATGAAAGATTTTTAAATTTGTGGATCAGGGATCTTCCGTTTCAATTGGATCACCTTTCAGATTTACCTAGGTATGTTTTTCCGGGGCATTTCCAGACCACCTTTGACAATAAAAATGGGTATCGGCATGTCCGAGTCCATCTCCATCCATCGTCATAAACTTACTTTGGGCTCGAATGGAAAAATGTTTTCTTCGTGTTTCGTGACCTGCCTTTGGGTTGGAAGGCGAGCGCCTTTATCTACCACAATCGTTTCCCACGCTGCCCGCTCATTTGGAGTTCCCCTACCGCAACATATCGACGACCGTCGTGCGGAACAGCCTAGTCTCCGACACGTTCTGTTTCTTCTCCAAGTGCTCAGAGAGCCGAGGCTGCGGCTTAGATTGTATGTTACATTTTGATAGAAGCTGGCTATTTCATAAACATTAACAAGTCACAGTGTGTCCCTTTCACAGTCGTAACGTTTTTTGGGTTTCCTTTGCGATTCTTTCCGCCAGTCTTTAGTTCCCCCGGATAAGAAGACAAAGTCTGGGATTTTGAAGGAAAGCATTTTATTATGTTCTCTGGTCAATCTCAAGCCTTTGCAGCCTTTCGCGGGAAAATTCGTTTCCCTTAGTTTAGCCATTCCTGGTTGTAAGCTTTACGTCCGCGAAGTATTTAGCGTCATAGCCAGCTTACGCGTTCTTTTACGGTGGCCACTAAAGTCCAGGGAAAACTCCGCTCGGATATACAGTATTGGCGTTTCGTAGATGATTGGTCAGATTGCCTTCCTTGGAGGTCGGAGCAACACTGCATTGTCACATTGCGATACCTCTAAACGCTTGTGGGACGGAGTTCCCCTCGAAGATAGAAAAAGGATTATTGGCTAGATGATTCGGATGACATCAACTCTCTCGAAGCTAAGGCTTTGCTGCATTCTCTATTCGCTTTTATAGATCACATCCGTGACTGTAGGGTTGATGTTCATACCGATAATCGAACCCTCAGGGACTGCCTTGGAGAATTTTGGCTGCAAGAGTTCCTCTGTTAACGAATCCGTCAAGGAGATTTTACAGTGTAACCGTCAATTGAACTTTGCCATTGATGTTCATTTCGTCCCCTCTCTCGGCAATCCAGCAGACGAGCCATCGCGGACGTGTTCTGACCTAGACTGCATGCTGTCCGAGAAAGGCTGGGATTTGGTGGAGGGTCGTTCTGGTCCACACTCATTTGACCTCATGTCGTTAGACAGTAACTGTCGAAGAGATCACTCCGGCTTCTCAAGGGGTTAACGCCTTCGCGCAACCCATTCCGTTGGGGCATAACATTTAAGTTTATGCGCCCATTGTTTTAGTCGGGCCACTCTTAAAGTATTTTGTGCATCAGAATTCTACTCTGGTAGTTCCCGACGTGCATCCAAGGTGTTTTTGGTGGGCTCTTCGTCGGGCTGTCGCAGTTGACCGTCTCTTGCTCGGCAGGAAAGGCGACGGAACCGTAATGCTTCTCCCTTCTCGCTCTGCGCTTGCTTGCATGGTCGGCGCGAAACCTGCAATGGGATTTATGGTCTTACCGCTGCGCTTTCTAGGTCTTTTTCCCGTTCGTTATGGTCTGTTTTCCAGGTTCGGCGGCCTTGGAAACCCGCCCGCCGCTCCCCTTCATGCTTATGTCCAAATGATCAGGACGCTAACTTTTGCCAGGCGTGTGGAGTAGCCACCGCTCCTCTTAAACCAGCTGTGCAGAAAAGACAAGATGCTTTGGATGAGAGGGCGATCCAGGAACGCTTCCAAAACTTTAAGTCTTCTGTTGGCAGCAAGCCCTATCAGCGTCAGAAGTCAGCTCTGGAGCAGCAATTTTCCACGTTCCTCGCGTCGGCTTCCCACCTAAGATTATATCGTCTTGTACGGCAGATGCCGTGATAAAATTCCTTTTTCATAAGAACAAATCAGGGCGAACACTGGTTCACGCCCCCAAGTGCTCCAAGGTGACCTGTAAGTGTCTCCGACGTTTGGCCGCTGGTACTACAGACTTCCTTTCTGGCAAGCTCAGACCCATCTTTAATGGTCTTGGTCGCCTCGATCATGCCAAAAAAAAAAGTCAATCAAAATCGTTAAAATAGATTATGGATTATCCAATGAAATATTGTTCCAAACTGCGTAAGCCAGTTCCTCTTCCTGGATGAATGTGAAATTTTTTTTTGTGGTAATTTATAAAACTTAGGGGTTTGCTACCAAGATCACCCTTGTGATAATCAGGATGTCTGTGATGGTGGCGACGTTCGTATTCATTAATTTCTTCGCTGTCCAATTGGCTGTTAAGGGGGAGCTGAACGCCCTTATTTTTTGAGCTCTTGTTTTCGCTCCTTTTTTAGGGGGAGGGTCAGATTTTACTGGTCTGGGGTTTTCTTTCTGGAGATTGAAAAATACCTTTTTTTGTTGGTGGTGGACCATAAACTCCATTAGGTTCTTCCCTGAAACAGAATGAAACTTAGTACTTTTAATGTATCTTGTGATCCATTAAAAGTCGTAAAATAAATTTACCTTGCTCCGTTGGTTAGTTCTTCAATGAATTCTTTTCCTTCCTTGGACTGGCCCTGGATTCCAGTTAAAAGCTTGCGAATGGAGGACCTCTGGTCATCTCCGGTCATTTCCATAAACTTGTCAGTTGCATCTTTGGCTTGAGAATAGGCTACTTTTATTTCCTGATTTTCTATTTCAATCTGCACTTTTGAGGCTTCATCAAGTTCTTTTTCATGGTGATGATGGTGGTGGTGATGGTGTTGGCACCTTTCACTTTCTTCAGTCCCTTCCACCCCAGAGTGACCGACCACGTGTTAAGGAATATTTGAAGTTAAGTTTGTTCGGGAAGAACAAGCAGTAAAAAGTATGTGTTAGATCGAGATGCTGTGTTTTTTGTCGTAGATATCTTTACGGCCGATAAGGCGTTGGATTTAGGTCGGTCATTGGCTAGGCAGGTTTTTAAATTAAAGGATCGTGAGGGCTACCTGTTGCGATTTACCCTTACTAAAACTTCGCGTAAGGGTCCCTGCCCCTTTCTTTTGCTTTAACTCCCTCTTGCAAATCGGTTGTGTGCTCGGTTAATTGGATAACCTATTACCTTTCTGCGTGTGACTTACTTAACGTCCGCTTAGCTCCAGATTTTTTCGTTAGAGCGTCTGACCGCAAGAAGGATGTTGGTTCAAGGCCCTTTGTCGGCTCGGCGGTTAATAACCGGCTTCGTGGGTATCTCGTCGAGGCTAAGCTTATCGATGGTGAAACCCCCCATAGTTCCCTGGTGGGTTTGTGTTATACTTAGCGATTGTTTGGTTGTTCGCAACAGGATGTCGCGCAATACATAGGGTGGCAGAGTGGTGAAATGGCTGAACATTACCCCCGGTTGTCTGACACGGCTGTATTTCTCGCAATCTTGGAAGACCTCCTTCCTGGCGTTATCAACTTGGTCAGGACACCCTGAAAATCTCCAGACCAATTTTAATATTTAAATTACTTTAATTTCAGTTTTGATATCGTCTCTCATTAGCTGTCCCATCAACTCTCGTTTTCGGCTAGGGTTGTCCATTTATATTGTTGTGTGTTGAGGAATTAACGGATTTCTGAGAGATGGGGGAAGAGGTTGGATTGAAGGCATGTTTTTTTTTATGTTTTTATTGATTTTTGTATGATTTCGGGGTACTTCTCAGGGGCAATGGTGTAGCTGTAGCGTTGGTAATTAGTCAGTTCATTAGTTATTTAGGTATGTAGTTAGTTAGTTAGTTAGTTAGTTAGTATGTAAGTTTTTATTATAAAGTTTTATTATTCCTAGTTTTTCTTCTGATTTTTCAGCTTAGTTTTTTTATTATTTAGTTTATTTGATTCACGTTTTAGATATTTCTACGTTTTTATTCACTTTTATTGGTGAGATGTTTTCAAAATCATGGCAAAGCGCTATTGGGTAATGATAGAAATAGCGCTACATGTAAATAAATAAAGTATTATTATTATTATTATTATTATTATTATTATTATTATTATTATTATTATAGTGTCATGGATAGGAGCAGACTCCCCCCATTACTTAGTCTACCGCGATGTGGTAATGGGTATGCAGTGAGGATATAAAAAAAAAACTCTTTCTAATTTTGAATTGCGGCAATTTGATGCGTTTCCTCCAATTCTTTATACGTCAATTTCGGACAATAATCCCTCAATCCCCATTCCAGACAAATCAGTCTCAAAATCCTTAAGTCCCTTCCGATAACAAGCCCCTCCCCCCTTTTTGTTTCTCAAATATGTCTACGAGCTTATATTTAGAGTTAGATCATAAGGAAATAAGCAACTTCTACCGATTACAAGCCGCCTATTGGAGAGCTTGTTTGCTATCATGATCTTACGTGGTTACAGTATGCACAAGGACTTGTGGTGTTCGTTAAAACTTGTTTCTCGTTTTATCGCTTCAATACTTCCAAATATAAACCCAAACCTTTTTCAAGCCAAATGTTTCTCAGCAAAAGGACGCCCACAGAAAGCCTCGTAAATAATATAGGCTCACAGCTTATAATTGTTGAAACTTTGCCTTCACTACACAACCGAACACAATCTAAGGTTGAGGCATGGGCGCGTTGGTCAGCCAGGCCCAAGATATGTTTTATTTGCGACAATAAGCTTATAACAAAGCGGATACGAGATACATCAAGTAACGTCCTACATGCGCCAAAGCCGGACACGTAAACCCCAAAAACCTCTTGTTAGGAAAAATAGGGGCAGTATACGCCCGACCAAATGCAATGGCGTCACCTTTGGGATTTTAAGGTTGATCAATAAACAACAGAATGAAAAAACGAATCATGACGCTAATTACACAATAAAAATAAACCTTATGGGAAAGTGCTAGTGGCAAGGCTGACCGTAGAATGTCATAAGTTTCTCAACGGTCTCTTTTTACAAACGTACTACCCATGAGCCTTTGCGTACTACTCTCCCACCCAGTTCTCCGTTCCGTGTCGGCAAAATATTAATTTATGTCAATACCGATTATCACAAATTACATTTTCCGAAAAGCAAACCATCCAACCAAAAACTTCAAAGATTTCGGGAGGAAAGTCACATGGAACGGAAATTCCCGAGGAGAAATTTCCAAAAATTTCGGTATACCTTGCAAGCTTGTCCTCTTTTCCGGAAATTCCGGAAGATGCTTTTCCACTCTTCACTGGAAATTTCCGGAAATTCATACCAGAACTTTTAACGAATGGTAAGCGCTGTTAATTTCAGAACTACTTTATTTACGATGAAAATTAATGATCAAAATGTAAATCAGTATTGCAAGTTTTATTTATTTATTTATCTACTAAGCAAGAAGACATTAATATTGAGTATTTACTTCATGTTGCATTCCTAGGCATATATGGTAAAGTTACTATAAGTCTACTATAAGACCCCTAGGCCCTTACACCTGTTATTACTCGGGCTTCCGTAGGAAAGCCTGAGTCGTGAAATGCAAGCGTTTTGGTCGCCAAAAAGGGGGTCATGGTCCCAGGCGTTCCATGCGTAGACCATGGAAACTGGGGACGAGAAACGCGACATTGTTCGCTCTTCGTGACAGATTGCGGTGTTTTGCGAAGAACGTTTTCGCAAGAATCGCGCGTTACACGTTCATCTCCGTAAAGCTGCCGTAAAGCTCGTATTTACGGAACTTTACGGATCTTTACAAAATCGGAAAGTTGAACTTTAAGCGTCTTTACGGGCTTCTGTAAAGACGCATAAGGGGATACATTTACGGAACTTTATCGCATCGTAAAGTTGCGTGAAGCTGTACTTTACTATGTCCGTTAAGTTTTTTTAAAACCCTGTAAAGGGCATACGGCTTTATGGACACGTCGCGTAAAGCTGTACTTTACTATGTCCGTAATGCCCTTCTAAAGCGCTGGTAAAGGCATCCTTTCATACGGCTTTATGGACATCTAAGCCACGTAAATGCAAGCCCAATATCGTCCGCATTTTGCTCTGTTCAGCACTCCAATAAGCTCAAGCACTTTTTTTGAAATGAAGTACTCGTGTAACTTCAGTTAAAGTAATATAACAAGCCGGTAAGTAGTTACATAGCTGGAACATTTCTCTTTCAACTCGTATCTTCTCCAGTGAAAAAATTAAAAGCAAGCCACAAGTTACAGTCATGTAATCATTTATTGTAAAATGTAATAAAACAGACTCAATAAGATACATGTAGTTTCTTGGCACCGCAGACGCTAAGTTCAATTTACGAATATACAATCATCAATGTATAAGTTTAAAATGGAACGGCAACTCATCGCATCTAACTTAGGAAAAATGTGTTAATTGTAAAAGTACTCTTAATTCAGACTTTTCAAGTCAACTAAAGCAACTATTAATATAACCAATTGATACCTCTGTAGATACACTTCTGACAAAAAGTAAACGAACTTCGAACAATTTCTGCTAGCATGTACAATGTAATCGCCATAAGTTGTAAACGGACCTGGAAAATTCTTTGCAAACAAGTTCTCCATAAATGCGTAGACAGCTGTGCTTGATTCTTGAACCAAAATGGTTTAAACTCACAACTTGCGATTGGATTAGAAGGATACTGAACGAACCAGCTAATGAATACTAAATACCTAAGCGGAACTCTTGTGCTAAAATATCCTGATTCTTATTTGTTTTTATTGAGTCGAAAACGCGTACTCCTAATGAAGCCTGAATAAACACTCTTAGAACGTCTAGTTCTATAAGATGCTTATACAGTTTGTAAAAAACTTTCGTAGACCAAAACTAGAGTCCAAGACCAAGCTAAAATATATAAAATATATACAACGTTTCAACTCGGTTTTTGTCGTAGCCACTCTAAGAGTAGAATCAAAATTACACCATTTGCAAATGCCTTAACACGGTTTGTTCTGAAAGTTGGCATGTTGGCATGTTGGCATGTTGGCATGTTGGCATGTTGGCATGTTGGCATGTTGGCATGTTGGCATGTTGGCATGTTGGCATGTTGGCATGTTGGCATGTTGGCATGTTGGCATGTTGGCATGTTGGCATGTTGGCATGTTGGCATGTTGGCATGTTGGCATGTTGGCATGTTGGCATGTTCACTAGGTCAGGCTGAAAAGCAAAGGAGCGATCTGGTTTGTTTCCCGTTAGCAACCAGGACAAATTTAACTTAAGATGTGACTATAGATCCGGAGTAGAGTTGAATTTCTAGCTATCCGCCGCCTCACATTTTTCTGCTTTGCTCTAAATTTTCAGAGTTGTCCTTATTTTAAAATTGCTATTGTTGTCGTTGTTGTTAGTTACTCTTCTAAACAATTTTCTCATTATTTCATTTGGGATCTTAAATAGTGCAAGCAAAGACTAAAGTTTAATTAATTGACAAATGTTCCCACCCGCTAAATTTGAGAGGTTAAATGAAAATGGCTTTTCGAGAGGTAAACCGGGAAACGGTCGCCATCCCAAACATTGTCATGAATGGGACCGTCAATACCTGGGGCATTATTATGAAATATATTTTTGTACGTTTCTCTCGCTCTGCAGTGGTTGTTTCGTGGCCCGTTGGTGACAGTTACTGACCCGTATTAACAGGGTCCACTGTACCTTACAACAGAAGGTCACAGGAGTCTTGAATAAACAGAGGTGTCAGAAAAATAGACATATGATTTCTTTCCACGCTTTCCATTCTTTCAGTGAATAGTTCAAACACACCTGTTGATTTGAAAACTCGCGGAAAAAGTTCGCCATTAACCTCGTTTTCGAGGACTGCGATTCTTTTGGTCACCGCTGACCGAAAACACGGGGGCTCTGGAAACAAGATTGGTCCAGTTTTTAAGCGATGACGTAGTCACTCGCATAAAGCTGGCAAGCTGCATTCCTTTGGATAAGTGACTTCGCACTTTTTTCGGGCTCGCGCACGGTTTGCCCCTCTGTGGAAGCGAAATGCACTCTGGGGGCTGGTGAATAAGATACATTTTTGCGGCCGACCTTTGGAGTTCATAGGATCGGCGGAGTGCCTTTATTTTCAGCTTTTAAACGAAGATTTTGAGTGTGGATTGTGCTTTATCGAGTGTTCGAAAAATTTGGCTTACGGACAAAGACCGACAAACTCAAAATAAGAACATATCGTCCATTTATACAACTTAAGATCGACAAGCAAGTCGCACACACGATAGGTCAGGGGTCTACATTAAATTTACGTATTGGTGAGCGTTGTTTAGGCCGCACCTTTGCCTGTCTTGAGTTGAATTGAATGAGCAATGTCAGAGCACTGTATGAGCATTGTATGAGCATTGTATGAGCACTGAAATATCTGAACTAAACTTAAGTCATTTCAGGTGACCTTAACGTATTGGTGAGCGTTGTTTAGGCCTGAACTAAACTTATCTGTGGGCTGAAATATCAGTGAAATTGAACTTGAATTGGAGAAGAGCATTGAAGAAGTTCGCTGTGAAACCAGTTGAAATAGCAGAAAGCAATGGAGAATAGTGTAACGAAAAGGTGAGCTACCTGAAGGTTTTGTCTTGATCAGAACTGGTTAATGTAGCTTAAGTCATGGTTTCTTTAACGCAACACAGAGCGGCGGTTGGGTTACACAACATTGATATGAAAAGCAAAGAATACTCAAGTCGTGTAAGAGGGAAGTTCTGGTCTATGCTATTGTTTATGTTTTACCTGGAGGTAATATATCTTCCAACTTTAAAAAAGTAATGCGCTCGTGGCAAATGAGTTATTATGCAAGGTTTTGGTTCTCACAAATGTGTGTGTATCGTTTTTACATTCCTTTATTAATTCTACTAGCTAATGATGTGAAAATGAATCCTGCGTCTTGTTATCGTGTGGATTCGTCTATACTGTCGCTGCTGACTATCATTAAGGTTAGGTGACGTTTCACTGTTTGGAATGAGTGTTGGTAAACAATGTGCAGCGGTGTGTTTTTAACTTGTGACAATTGTTCTCACATCCCTATTGATGAATGAACGCAAATTCCGTTTACAAATACCCCTTATAAATATATCCCAATTTTGCAAGTGCCAGCAAAAAGAAACGTCATCGCTCCTGCGTACATTGCGTGCCGTTTATTTCGAGCAATGCCACTGCAGTTTTGCACGGATATGTGTATCCATTTCAGATTGGCTAGCTTCGGCTAACGCGCCAAGAGACTAGGGTTCATAACCTTGAGAAATAGATCACCCAATGCTAACACTGATCTAACATCGAGATCGAGAGGTCCGAGAGACATTAGCCTGTGTCGCAGACAGTCTAAACCGCTGGGGATTTTGTGACACGTCCGGCTGAAACGCAGGCTAAGAGACATAAGTTCGATCAAATTGATGCGAGAAACATAAGAACCAGAAGAAGAACGTGTCTATACAAACGTATGGCTTTCTCGAAACCAAGATACGGCAGTCTCTGAAGAAAGCCGAACAAAGATAAATATGATATCCGTGATAAGAGACACTAAAAAAGCAACATATTGTGCAAATAATTCCGATCAAATTGCCGGGCTCGGCGTCTCAATAGAATGCAAGTAAGCAACTCATGATGTTCACGGAATATTTCAAACTTTGCCCCTTGAAAACTAATACTTGTAGATCTTCAAACAAATCTTGCAATAGAAATGAGCCTAACCATAGTAAAAGCACAATGCAAATTACAGAGATTTCAACCGGGGTGTCAAACTCTGCGAAGGGCCATGCAGACAACAGTGAGGTCTGCAGACCTATGACCTCTATAAAATTTGCAATACTCCACTCTACTTAAAATTCCTCCTAACAGAAGAGCATAAAGTGCCCTTCAAAAACACGTGTGAAGCAATGAAAAGTAATCGTAGATACCTTATTTCCAGCTCAAAAAAAAAAAAATTGATGTTACAAATGTACATACTCGCGAAACCCGAGAACAAATTTAATTTCAGTATTGCGTGATAGTTGCGTGATCGATTTCGCGAGAATCTATCCTATCACAAAGCGTGTAAGAAACTAGCCAATCAGAAATGGATACAGATATCCGTGCAACTGAAACTGCGGGATATTGAGAGAGTGAATGACCTTGGACCGTCCTAAAATCAGGCTGTATGCAAGTAAGTTCATAATTATTTCTGAAATATATACTCTAAGGAGTCAGTCTTGTGTTGCAGGCATGAACTTGGCATACTTGAGCTAAAACTATCGCGTGCGCGGATGAACCATCTGTCTCAGATACGGCACAACATCGAAAACGAATTCAGTTCTTTCCCTGGTTGATTTGGCTAAAGTGTCGCAACAGAACGGTGCATTCAAGCCGCGAATTTTTTTTTTTTTTTTTTTTTTTTGCCAGAAGGATCACAACCTGACTCTATCTATTAAGTTTCCTAACGTGATCCTGTCAAAAGCAATTACTTACACAAATATTAAATACGTCCACGCCGCTGATTCAAAACAATGAAATGTCTTGTTTAATTGCCTCAACAACAACACGTAGCACAACGCGTAGCTTTATGCAAACAAGTTGAGTGGTTTGAGGAATTAAATCGCACTGTTATTACTAACACTAATTACTATACGCACATCTTTCGCCAAACCTTCCGTTGAATTTATACATGAAGGCTGCTCACAAAATGTTGAGAGGAAAATCTTTGTACAGCGAAGGCGTGCAAGATGCGTAATCGACTTATTCTCTTTAGTCTTACATAAGCAATTCAGTAAGTAAACGATCACACACTTTTTCCGTTTTTTCCTGATGCAAATGTAGGTGTGCGTAATTCAGGTAAAGTAAATAACTTAAGATGCAAATATTCCAACCGATTTAATCCGGTTCACTTATAGGGTGCTTGGCTGCTTAGAAAAGCATAAAAGCAATAGAATTTATTTTCTAAGGAACTCGACAGTTTTACGCAAACAGTTGAGCACGGAATGATACTTCAGCATTGCTGACACAGATGTGGACAGGGTTAAGCCAGTGAGTAGCTCTGATAAGATTATAGAGTTATACGGTATAGCGATGGTAAAAGTAAGTAAGTACATGTACTTACTATCAGATATTGGATATTTAATTTGAGTTAGAAATTTGCATCCGATTGTACTTGTGTATTTGCAATTGTTGTTTTGGAAAATTTAGCGGACTTGGTGTAGAAAAACATGTGGCGTTTAGTGACATGCCGTACTGTTTACCGGTTTAATTTTTTTAACAATCGCTTCTTTGTACAGTATTATACTTTGAGGGAATATTATTGTGTTGTTTCCAGTCGTTCCTGTAATGGATGGATATAGTTGTGAATGATATTTATTTAATATTCATATTGCAGAGACTATTCACTGCATTCACCACGGCAAAAAATGAAATTTAAGGCTGACTAAAATACTGACTTGACATTCACTGTAGCGAGAAGTAAGGGATGTGTACATGACATTTTACATGACTGTGAAAGAAATCTGATTAAGCACAGATCTTGAGCAATGGGAAAGATTTCATAATTTCTGCCACTCTAGAAGAAGGCTTTGTTTGTGGGATTTATATTGAGCCCCTGCACGTCAAAGGTACACCGATTGGAACAGATATAATTTGCTTATTGATATATAAACAAAATCTTCCATTTGGCAAGAAAATATGCTCGGATACTTAATGTTCGAGCAAAACTATGGTTTTCGTGGCTTGGGATTATTCTGGACCAGAAGTAGTTTCACGGCACGAAAAATTAGATTTACTCTAAATTTGATCCTGATCAAAGTCGAGGTCAAATATGATCATAGCTTTGATCCAAACTTTGACGTGCGTCAAATGCATGTCAAAACTGTCATGGCTTTGCCGATACATTTGATCCATGACAAAGAAGAGGGCAAATGTGATGTTAACTTTGACTCCACCTTTGACCCACATCAAAGGAGGAATCAAATATCTTATGGATTTGCTATACATTTGATCCCTGTTAAAGGTGAGGCCAAACATGTCAATAACTTTGACTTAAGTTTTGACGCACGTTAAAGGCGTTCAAAGACACCACGGCTTTGCATGCATTTGATCTCTTATGTCAAAGGCGTTCAAAGGCGCCATGGCTTTGTACAACTTTGATCCTACGTCATGTCATGTCAAAGGCGAGGTCAAATATGGCCATATCCTGCGACTCCTCTTTTAACGCCCTAATAGCCTGCGTTTTTGTATTTTTTTCTGTTTTAATGATTAAATGAAAGCTTGCTTTCTTGCCAATGTGTATTTTTTTAATAAAAAAGTTTTCACTTGACCTGGAGGTGGCACAACGAAACAACTCGAAAACAGCAGGAAAACGCGGCTGCCAGCAGCTTCCCGCATTTTCTGGCCAATCAGAATAAAGGGAATAAAGGTCAACGAAGTCGGCTGTGAGGAAAGCAGACATTTTTCTTCATTTGGCTTCATTATGGCGGCTTTGGTGAAATTTTCGTTGTGTTTTGGACCAGGAAAAGGTAAGTCTTTGAATTTCGTTCATTTTTTTTCAATGTTCAGAGAATAACGGAGTTTAAAAAGTAAATTAAACGCAGCAATGGCTACATAAAGAGCTGTGAATTGCGTATATTTATGGCAAGACAGATCCTCGGCAGTGAAAACAATTTGGTCGAAGATTAATTGCACTTGACTGAATCACAGTTGATCGGCAAAGCTCTTCGTTAAGAAAGACCAAACTTTATTTTCAATTCACATATACTTATTTACAAAAGTTGACAAAGATAATTTTTTTTTCTCACTCAGTCAAGTCTTGTGCATTAAATTGAAGTGTCTGTCATAGCATAGATTTTAGCATGATCAGTGCTTGAAATAAACGTAACTTAAGAATTAAGCTTAAACTTAACTCTATTTACGTATAAATTGTTGTGCATAATGCCTCTGGTAATTTCTGAGCTTAAACAATTCCCTTGAAAGAAAGCTCATGTCAATATAAAGGAAATTTGTATTGAAGGAAAAACTCAGTCAGCCATGCATGACAGTCCATCACGACCTGACTTAATTATCATATTCATTATACCATTAAAAGAGTTGTTGACTCTGAAAATTTAATCTATGGATAAGTTTCTGCTTTTGTCTCTAGTTACCATTCTATTGAAAAAAAGCTCTGTTTGTTGCCACAGTTGAAATTATGATGATATTTGTTCATTAATCAACAATGATTTAGATAAACATATACAAGCAAAAACTAACGATAGATAAATCCGACGTTTCGGCGACATCTTGGCGCCATTGTCAAGGGAAACTAATTAAATATGCGATTTCAAGAGTAACTAAGAGTTCAGAGTTTCTAATTTGCATAAGTTAGACAAAGACTTTAGCGCGAACTGAGTCTGATTGTACATTTAAACACGGTCGTAATTGTTTAATGAGTAACATCTCATTAATGAGACAATCAAACTTGTTGTGGCATTTTTTCAACACGCTAAAACAATTGCGAAGGTCATCTGGAATCCTGCCTGCGTGTCTACTATCATAGTGGTTGCGTACTGACGAGGTCTTGCTTCTATGTCCATCAACGCGTACGAACAGATGGCCACGGGTGTAACCGACATAACCAGCATCGCACTGGTCACACTTGAAGTTATACACAACTTCAAGTGTGACCAGTGCGATGCTGGTTATGTCGGTTACACCCGTGGCCATCTGTTCGTACGCGTTGATGGACATAGAAGCAAGACCTCGTCAGTACGCAACCACTATGATAGTAGACACGCAGGCAGGATTCCGGATGACCTTCGCAATTGTTTTAGCGTGTTGAAAAAATGCCACAACAAGTTTGATTGTCTCATTAATGAGATGTTACTCATTAAACAATTACGACCGTGTTTAAATGTACAATCAGACTTAGTTCGCGCTAAAGTCTTTGTCTATCTTATGCAAATTAGAAACTCTGAACTCTTAGTTACTCTTGAAATCGCATATTTAATTAGTTTCCCTTGGCAATGGCGCCAAGATGTCGCCGAAACGTCGGATTTATCTATCGTTAGTTTTTGCCTGTATATATTTGTTCATTAATGTTGATAAATGACTTCACTGGGTTGAATTTAACAAATTGCATGTGGTTTAGTGTGGTCTGTACTCTTATCGACAATGATATGCATCATCACAGTGGTCAAAATGTTGTGGAGTAAAAATATGTGTTGATATTTTTTGTATCAGGCTTATGGATCAATCATTTGGAACTCCACTATCTCCTGCCCAACCACCCCCCCCCCCCCACCCCGAACCTACCAGGCATTTGACATTTTGAACTGTCTCCAGGGCTAAGAATGGTGTCATACCAGGTGATCAAACGCACCTACCCTGTGATATTTGCAAAACTGAGTAATAGATATGTAGATTGAGTGTCAACCGAGGTGTCGATGGAGTGTTGATTGAATATCGATCGGGTGTTGATAGAGTGTCAATTTAGAGGATCGATCAAGGGTATCGATCGACACTCGACCACTGATGCCTTTAGTACACGTAATCCAGCTTATCTTTAGTAGGTTAAATTGTTACAATGTTTGATAAAAAATCAAACTTGCCATTAGTTGCAAATTAAAAAGCTGACCCCATAATAATATTATTATGTGACCTCTCTGGACAATACCAGTAGTTTTAGAGTTTCATGTCTTGGTCTTTTGAGCAGTAGACAACTAAATGCCAATAAATATGTGACTAGTGGAAATTTGCTAATGAATGTTGTTTTTATCCTTCAGCTAGCCACTCTAGAAGAACTGAAGAAATTAACAATAAATTCTGGGAGAGGATACAATATACAACTCTGTAGTTCATAGTCAACTCAGATGCAGTTAAATCATGCAATGCTCCAAAGTGTGCAAACATCAGAACATTTTGGTAAGTAAAAGGCTGGAATATTCATTTGTTATTTCTATATTTTGTAGCATAGACCATCTTATAATTTCTTCAGCCACAACTTTTAATATCTTTTTCCAGCAAAGAAAGGATATAAATAGATTTTGAAAACCTGGCTATAGCTTATTAATATTATTTTAATTGATCATTTTTATTACAGTCTCACTCTGTGAAAAAAAAAGTTGTTTCTTTTTGGTTCATTTAAGGGCAAGTGAGGAAATGTTGTCTTTCTTAAGGGACAAATATATCAACTGGCTCACCTGGATGAAAATTAAGTAATTAAAATGTTATTGAAAACATGCAAGGGGTGGGAATCTGTTTGGTAAATGAATCAAAGTTGCAGAATGTTGCAAACCAGTCTCAGGAAATGTTGGTTTTTGACTGGTAAAAGCTGAGTTTTGAATCTAAATTTTGAGTCGTTGTCTGCAATATTGACTGTTTTGGTTTGGCCATCAGGTTTCCAAACCAAATTTTTCCAAGCAAAATTAATAATATGGTTAATTCATAACTATTGATGGGATCAGTAGAGAATTTAGGGCGTAGAGGATTTGATAATAACTTAGTAAAAGTAAATTGACAAAGACATTTATTTGCTTTTACTCAATTGAAAATTTTGTTGGCAAATTTGACTGGATAATAGCCATTTCTCTCTATGAGATGCGGCTGCACTGGGAATCATAGTGGTTGTATTCATCATCTTGGACTGGATTTTTGTTTCAATGAATGAGCCATGCGATTCCATGCAGACATGTCTCATGTTAAATCATTTAATTTCAGGAATTTTTTTCAGTGGAAAAAAGTGTACAAGTAGTTGCTAACTGTTTACTAATCAAATGTGCAATTATTTTGATATGTTTATATGCTCCTTTTCACATATGATCTACAATGAAAATAAGGAAAAAGATTACACTACTGAACATGAAGAGATCTGTGGAAATTACACAGGAACAGCAATATTCCCAAAGGTGTGTGTATTCCTCATTTCTTGTCATAGTTTATGTCAGATTTGTTGATTTTTAGATTGCTATTCTGCAACCATAAAAGATCTTTGTTGTAAGAGGTCTGTAAGATGTCTTTAAGAGACAGGCAGACAGATGGACTGGTAAACTGGCTCTAGGCTTTTTGTTTATTTGTGCCAAGCTGTGCACTTTTAAAATGACCCCAAGTCTTTGTTCTCTTATGAAATTCTAGCTGGGGATAACCCTTGTTCAGCTGGTGAAATTAGCTTGTTAAACTGGCTCTTAATGACATACCTGTGTCACCAAATCTCTGAGTAGAGTGGAGAGAAATACAAAAAAAAGGCTACTATTGACAGAAGCACAAGCTATTCGGAGGAGGAGTAATGATCTGATTGGTCACGTTTTATTAATGTGATATTAGCAAAAACTATAGGCAAACTTTAAGGAATAGAATGCCAAGATTCACCCTTGATATTCATTTCCAACGTTTTTGTCTGTTTGCTTCTGTTTAGACAAATGCGGACAAGCAGTGGTCGACAGGATGGACTTATCCAGTGAAGATACATTGATTAATTTCGTCAACGCCTTAGACTTTGTCAAAATGTGTCTTCCCTAGAAATCATGGGTATTTAGTTGGCATTGACCCCCAACAAGGCAGTTTAACCACTTTGATGAGAAAGAAGTGGAAAACACTGTGTTCCATTCCACTTATAATGCAAGAATGAGCAAGTGCAAGAAGCAGAAAAGGAGAACTGCCAAAACATAAGGAGTTCCATGCAACGGACTGTATGTGCCATCTGGAAAGGACGCTTATACACTAGTTGACTTTTGTGCGAAGTTTGCTATATCTTTCCCGAAATTTTGCGGTTGTCTTCCCTATTGTCTAGCCTGGTCTAGTAAATTTAAGGAACTGAGAATTTAGCCATAGTACTTCAATGTTAGATAAATGCACTTTGTACCATGGAAGATTTGTTGACTGTTGTTTTCACGATAGACAGAACAATGTTTTCCTTATGATCAGTCTCATTACGTGTAGTTTGAAACCAAGCCTGTAACGTGGCTTTTTGAAACCTGAAGCCCAAAACATTTATGTAAGGTACTTGAAGGTATTTACTCTTGATAAAAACGGGGAAAAAAATTGAAACTGAGATGAAATTGAACATATTTATTTTCTTAAAATTAGGCGCAATGATCTTTCCGGGCCGCTTTTCCGTTAACATTTGTCAATAGTTTGGTACAAAATAACCTTATTAAAGCTGATATATTCTTCAAAACTTGTCAGACATAAATCAAGAGTACGGATCTAATTGCATCTTTCGTATGCGGAGCTACAAAGCTAGTGTAGCAAGCAGAAAAAAGCGTATACGATGTGGATCGCGCGAAACGTGATCAACGGTCGCGCAGCGCGAAAGAGGAGCGCGAGCGAGAAGTTCGGGCGAGACGCGCGAGCGCGGAACGCGCAGAGTACCTTTGACAAACCTTTGGCCTGCGTCACAGGCATCTTCGACCACGTCTTTAGCAAACCTTTGACTCGAATCGCAGACAAATTTGATTACACTTTTGACCCGCCTTTGACAGTGCGCAAAGGCGTATCAAAGGATCACCTTTAACCCTAAAAACACAGGCGTTCAAAGGTGAGTAAAAACGGCCTTTCACGCCTTTGATTTGGTGGTAAAGGTTTATTCACAGATGATCTTTGATTCGCGTCACAGATCGTCAAAAGCGTGCAAAGGCGACCTTTACAAAACCTTTAACAACACATTTGACGCGCGGTAAAGGCGATTTTTCGTGCCGTGTTTGGCACATGAGTCAGCGCACGTTTGGTTACAATTATTCATGACACATACATACACCTTATTCCAAAATGGCCGCCATTTTAGTGTTCTTTTGTTTGCTTGCAAATTAGCCGTTGTTGCCTCGTTCAAGGGAAAATAGGGACCTTAAGATACGAGGACGGGACGAGCTAGGACAGAAGTAAATTTACTCAAACGGGCATGCGCACGAGAATTCTCGATTCATCTCTCTGCCGTCGTCGTCTCGTCGAGGACGCCATTTCGCTCGACTAGCCGTCGTATGGAAAACGTGAGAGACTATTTTGCCCTTGTTTTGCCCTGGCTAATGTTCCAATGGACATTATTTTCAGTTATATTGGTGAGAATGTTTATTAGGTGCACATTTTTCGTGATTCTAGTGTAGAAATACAACGTTGAAATACAAAAAAAAAATGTGAATAAAAATATTCCTTTTCTGTTCGTTTGTGTTTCAGTCACTGTTCGGTCGCGGTCACGAGTGTGCAAGCTCAAAACGAAATACAAACTGTATGCATTGAGAAAACAGCAGTGTAAGTATAGTCTCGAGGTCGATAACACGTTGCAAGAATGATTGCCATGAAAGCATCTGTCGAGCAAATAAAATTCACATTTTCAAAGTGATCTTTAGTTGTTGTTGTGTTTTTTTTAACTACCCGGAACTTGATGTAATATTTGTTTTATTTTTATAATGCTTGTTACAGTTACAGATGGAAATTGAAATATTCGCCCTATGTCAGGATTCTCCTTCGACAGGATTCTCAAATGCTCGGTGGTAAAAAGCCATCTGAAGCAGGTCGATTAGATTGTTCGTTTAATATTTCGTACGGAGATTCCGGTTTCTTTATTACAAATAAAAACTGATAGAGATGTTTGCGTCGCTTATAAAGAAGAGTAAATTCAGCATCGACTGTTCACCATCGTTTAAGCTTAATAGGACAAGATTTCTATCATCTCTTTAGTCTAAAGGATGTCATTGCTTTTACGAAAAGCTTTTGCGAAGCTCAAATTATCATAGTCGCTGTCCTTTACGAAAATACACATCTTAAGCATTTTGTCTTTGGCGACACGACGGGACCCGCGAAAGTTTCCCGCGTCCACTGCGGCTCCCGTCCTGGCCTTCCCGTCCTCGTATCTTAAGGTCCCTAATATTCGAATGTGGACGGGCAAGGTTAATAGGTATTCTTTTTCAAGGCCTATTCCACCTCAAGGAACGACATCAGCTTCAAGGTTTTACTTAGTATACTTAGTTGTCTTGAACTGAGTACGTTAACCTGATCTAAATTTCACTAATGTAGCTTCTTTTATCCCTGATAGTCGGATGTTACTAAAACTGGTAACGGAGAACGGGGAACGGGGAACAGGAAACGGGAAACGGGAAACGGGAAACCGGGAACGGGAGTCTGGGAACCCGCCTAAGAATTCAACATGGCGGACAAAGGAAAGAAAAGGGAACAATTTGGGGAAATGTTAGGAAGTGTTACGGTTGTAAACTTTAGTTTCTACCGGCTGTACCTCAGAGTCCAATATGGTACTGAGATAAACAAAGCATGAAATAGCGCCTGGGGAGAAAATCGAATCGGTATTATCACATGCTACCCCAATCGGTCAGTACAAAATGCAGACTGCAGACCGGGTACAAAATGCAGACTAGGTACAAAATGCAGACTGCAGACTGGGTACAAAACGCAGACGGAGAATAAACTGTTTTCCGTCTGCTGCGTGACGTGTCATCTAAAAACATACCGAGTGTCACGCAGTCGCTTTTCCGCGGTCATCTTTCACCAACATTAGCATTATTGTGGAATATTCCTTGCTCGTTTCTTCATATATTTTGTCTTTAACAAAGCGGCCAGGCCACAGGTTATTTATCTGCTGCTCACCTGATTTGCCAGTTGACTTGCCGATCTCCGAAAGGCCGCCTTTCTAGCTTCCGAATGCGAAGACAGCGGACGACCCACGTTCAATGATGCTCATGTGTTATGTCACTTGTCCTCGATATCATATTGCGTGTTGCTATTTTTAAATATTGATATGACAGCTCGCGCACAAAGTGAGAAGACATGAGTAGACTATGAAGGCTTGAAATTCTATGTAAAAAAGAGTGTGGCCTGACCGATTGGCGGACGTAGCTTATGATAATACAGGATAATACCGATTCAATTTTCACCCCAGGCGCCAGTTCATGCTTTGTTTATCCCAGTACCAATCGGACTCTGCTCTAACAAGAACGTACTGGGCCATGATCTGGTGGCACAGCCGGTAGAAACTCACGTTTACAATCGTAACACTTCCTCACATTTCCCCAAATTGTTCTGTTTTCTTTTCTTTTGTCCGCCATGTTCAATTTTCACGCGGGTTACCGCTGTACACTCGTTCCCAGACTCCCGTTCCCCGTTCCCTGTTACCCGTTCCCCGTTACTAGTTTTAGTAACATTCCTGATAGTCGTACGCTGAGATCTTCTTAAATAACAAAAGCTTCTAAAAACACGCATGGTCTTCAATGCGCCTTATTTCGAAAACGAACGCGGTGACACCCCATGTTTTTTTTTGTTTTTGTTTTTGTTTTTTTTACTTTTTGGCAAAAGTGATCGCATATCTTTGCCTTACTACATCGCAAGTTTTAAAAAAAATCTGTACTTAGTAACATTTTTGGCGCGAACGTCTCTATTATTCTCAGGCTGTTGGCAGTTTGCCAGCAATGAAATCTCCGTAACAATGTTTAAGGCCGCTCGCCGCCAATAGGCCCTTCTGTCCGATAACATGTCCCACTTACTCCAAGTATTGACTGAAATTATCTTATTATTGTAACGTTAAGTTTTATGGTTCGCTAGTCGTGTGATTGCCTGTGCTTAGCTTGGGAGTTTGGCAAATATCTCGGTTAATAGCTAAAACACTTGACGGGTGAACGGATAAATTGTTTGGCATGATAGTGATCTTCGTTGCGGAACGTTGCAGAATGGGGAATAACTCGGTTGAGCCACTGGCTTGACAGCCGGCACTCGTTATGTGATGCCAGAGGCACAGGGAACTTGTTTCTATGCTCTACTACAGCGACGACACAGCAGAAAACCAGGAGACTTCTTTGGAGCTCAACAAACCTTCTTTATTCTTGACATTACTTCACACTAACTCATAGTACGAGCTATCTTGGTGATCTTTGGCCGGTGTAGCCTGGCGGTTTAAGCGAAAACAAGCGGCGAAGCCGCGAGGAGCCTGGGGGAGCTCGTTTTCGCGGCTTTGCCGCCTCGTGCTCGTGCTCACGCTCAAATTGCTTAAACCGCCAAGCTACGCAGGCTGAGGGGAAATTGGTGCTGGTTCTCCATTATTGAGAGAAGGAGTGACTTCGTTGTGCTGATCTAGAACTTTCAGGAAATTAGCCTGACATAGCTATCACTGCTCCTTCCTCGTTGGGGTTGATCTCTCTGACCGGCCTTTAATTGGCGGTTTTCTTCTCGCAAGCGGTTAATTGCGTCATCTTTTGTGCTGTCACGAGTGTAGTTATCTCGTGATGTGGGTTGATAGGCTGCGATGGCAGTGTCGTGAAGGTGTGTACCAGTAAAGAGAGTCACGACTTTTTTCTCAAGATTAGTGAGTTTCTCTTCCATGGAAATCTGGGGCGAGTACTGGTAAGCGGAGATAGTAGCCTCCTTTAGTTTCTCGTTAGTTTCTAGACTGGAGACAAGAGTGTCAAGTCGCTGTTGCATGCGGGAAAGGGCGTCATTTCCCTTGGTGTTTTGTGGGGACTGCTGAACTGTCTGAGTTAACCAAGCAGAGTTTTCTGCCTCTGAATGTTCGGGGTTTGCGCATCAGTACATCTCGCTGTGTATCAGGGCGTACAACTTGAGTGAAAAACCAGACCTTTTCGTCTTCCGATAATTCAAGACAGTCAGAGCCGTTCTGCAGGTCTAGCCCTTCAATGTATTTGTCCAAGAGCTCGCTTGGTCTTCTTTTCCTTGAAGAGAGGACTTGACGCGTGCGCCAATCGCGATCTTTAGATGAAAATCGTTCCCGTAGGACATCGCTCAGGGAATCAAAATACTCTTTATCACTGTCGGAGAGCGAGCGGAAAAGTGATTCAGCAGGCGCCGCTAAGTGCAGGGCTAGTTCAACAAGTGCTGTTTCACTTGTGAGTCGAATTCGACGGCGCTCCAGGTGTAGTTTACATTTCGCAAACCAACGTTCAAAGTTTTCTGTTTCTTATCCGTGAAACAGACTTGGTTTGATTGTGTCTGAGAGACTAGGAGAAGTGTTTCTGTCGATTTCTTGCGCGGCATCGGTGCAACGTTTCTACTGACGTTTTAGCTCCAAACTGCTCTGTTTGAAATCTGCTAGGGAGTGGGAATCCATGTTTGTACTGGTTAAATCCTGCTCACTAAAACTCCTTCTGGAAAAAAACGCTGTGGTTTTTACTTCTTTGTCTTTTTCAATATCTTCCTGAACTGTAACGGTCTTGCATACAGAAGGTATGTCCTACGTTGTAGGACATAAAATGCCCTTTGTCAGCATCTGTAGACTAATTTTGCTTTCTTTTTCCAAATTTCAATATCAGGTGCTTAGTAGTTGCAGCACTTTATAATCGATGTCCCTTAAGCGCGCGTTACCGCGAGAGAAGTACCTATCTCTTCAGAGACAGCTACAAAGGAGTGGAGAGTTGTATGAAGACAGAGAGTTCCCGCCAAATTTCCGCAGCCTCTCCACCAAGACGAAGCCATCTGTAAACCTGCAATGGAAGAGACCAAAGGTATGTTTTTATTTCAGAATTAGCAATTAACTGTCCGCTTCTCTTATATATATTAATATTTTATACTCATATACAAATTTAATTATTTCAGACTTCCCTAATAGCGTAGTTTTTTTTTCTGTCTCTCTCTTCTTTTCCTCTCTTTTTTTGAGTGCATTTGTGAGGGTCGTGACCCATAATTCTCCTAGGGTTGTAACTCGCATAAGCCCTTGCGGTATAAGTGTAATAAAGAAGAAAGCACATGGTCGAAAGTGTCGACTGTCTTTGTGGATTAGTTCGCTGTTTCCCACTCGAGTCACGGTCGAGATCCTGCTTTGAAGCTCTATCGGCGAGCGAGTAACAAAATTGGTATTTCTGACCGGGCAGTTCAGCCGATAGAAGGAAAGAACGCCGTTCTTTACACGTCCAAATACCAGCCGATATCATCGAGTGATGCAAATATGGCCGCACGACCAGTGGACTGTTCTGGTGATGGTGATGCAACCAAATAGACGGGGTAAGAAACTAAGAAGCTGTATCGTCGAGTAAAGTGTCATGATAAAAGTTCGAGTAAGAAATGGCGGAGGAGCTTCAATTAAGAATCCACACGGAACTGTGCAAAGCGACCGTAGAAAATACCAAGCTGGTTGCAAAGCATTTGAAGATAAATGAAGGGGAATTGAAGGACAAAACGAAGGTTCCGATCATCAATAAAATCGCTAATGTTATCGAGAAAGAGTTAACAGGTGTGGAGTAAGAGGAAAAAGTGACTTTTCTCCAAGCTATCGTTGAGATATTGGATGCACTCCACCGCCACTCGAAGATGTTAAAGAATATAAGAGTGAGTTTATTTTTTTAAAAGAAAGAAATCGAAGAAGTTAAGCTTCTTCACAAACAGAAAACCACGGAATCGGAGAGTAAAGTAGATTGTGCTAAGGTCAAGCAGGAGTTAAATTCACAGTCAGGTGATGGCATAACATCCCCTTTGCATTCTCTTATTGAATCCACGAGTGTACTTCGACGTCAATTTAAGATTACTGGCCAGATTGTGGATCCAGACCAAGCTGATAAATTGAATTACAGTTCACTACGGAAACAAATTGAAACGGGTGTTGAACAAAAGTACAACGAGCATGAGATTGTGGTTGGAGTGATTCGCGCCATCAGTCCTGGGTTAGTTTTAAGAAGTTATCTGGAATCCTTTAAGGATCTGTCACTTGACTGCCTGAAGAAGATTCTTCGTAGTCATTATGGGGTTAAGAGTACTGCAGAATTGTACCAGAGTTCAGCATCCATCTGTCAAGATGGGAAAGAAACACCTCAAGCATTCGTAATGCGAGCCCTCGACTTGAGACAGAAGATACTCTTTGCAAGCCAGGAAGGGGAAGACCCACTGAAGTATGATACTGGTCACGTCCAGCAGCTCTTTCGCAGAACCGTTGAGACTGGCCTCCAGGATGACAGCATTAGAACTAAGCTCCGCCCATTCTTAAACAATCCAGTAGTTGAGGATGAAGAACTAATTCATGAGCTCAACCTCGTAGTCTCAGCCGAGGAAGAAAGGATAAAGAAACTGAGAAACCAATCGAAAGGCAAATCACCTACAGTGTCCCAGATCGGTCAGGAATCACCAGGACCAACTAAAGTACCTCCTGGTAAAGTACCGCCCCCAAAAGATGACCCCAAGTCAACTAACAGTATTAAATCAGAACTTCAAGAACTCAAGGCTGCAGTTGAAGCACTTAAGACTGAGGTTAAGGCTAGGTCTGGGACAACCCCCCAGCCCGAACAAGGGAGAGAAACAGATGGAGCAGCGGAAGAGGACAAGGAAGATGCGAGGCGACACCGCGCCCACCCAAATGTTCAAAGTGCCTTGCAAAGGGAGAACAGTGGTGTAATCATTGCTTCAAATGTGGAAGTGGCTATGCCGTTGGTTGCCGTTATGGTGAGTTGTCTGGACAGCGGCCGTTAAACGGAAACCGGCTGCTTGTGCGGGACCAGTAGTAGCCGACGCTTCACATACGTCCCACCAATGTAACTGCTGTGGCAGTGTAGAAATGCAAGTCCCATATCAGCGCTGTTCCCAATGCCAGGTGGTATGGTGCTGTTCTCGGAGATGCCAAAAGGAACAATGGCCGAACCACTAGAATATATGCCAGGCTATAAAGGTGCTAACTCAAAGGGAGAATCCCAAATCCGCTGAGACGAAATTTGTGAGCCACCTGACACCAACGCAACATGCTAAGATTACTAACCTTGTTGGAAGAAAGAGCCCCGTTAAGTTTCTCTTGAACGATTCCGAAGTATCAGCTCTTTAGGACACTGGGGCTCAGGTGTCAATAATGACGCAGGCAATGCTAAAGGAAACGCTTCCAGGAACAGCAGTGAAAGACATTTCAGAACTAATTAATGTTGGACTTGATCTCACAGCCGCGAACGGAACCAAGATTCCTTTCATTGGTTGGGCAGAGTGAGAGTACGATTTCCATCACCGACAAAGGAGTGACAAGAAGTTCATGTTCCATTTCTTGTTACTGTTGATCGTTTAGAAATGCCAATACTGGGCTTATGGGAGTTACAACTCTAGGAGGAAGTCCTTGTGCATCTTGCTGACCTGTAATTTATTTTCATTTAACGCTGATGTCAACAGGCTGCCTGGCTCCGCTAGCCCCTATGGTTATTCCAGGCAGACAGTACTCTAATTTTATTATCTATATTTTCTGCAATTAGTACGCGTGAGAAAGAGTACAAATAAAGGTGGTTGTTGTTGTTGTTGTTGTTGTTGTTGTTGTTGTTGTTGTTGTTGTTGTTGTAATACGCGTTTAAGTTAACAAGTGTTTAATTATTTTATATTTCTCCTTGCTCAAAGAGATGAATTCTGCTTACTTTACACAAATGACGTTAGCTATTTTTGCTTTGGCGTCTATTTGGAAATGAATACTATTGTTACCTGTTCAGTTCAGCTGAAGGATAGTTTAGCACTGATTAACAATCTGAAAAGATCTGCATAATCGTGAGCGAAAAAGTTAATTTCATTTTAAGCATTTTTTATAGGCTTATGAAAAAATGTTGTAACCCTTCTATTTTGAATATTAAGCATGCTAATATATGAAAATTAGTCAGTTTATGTAAAAATACTACACATGAAAATGAGAATAACATCGAGACACAAATAAACAAATCTGACACACAATTTGGACCTTCAAAATGTTTTTTACAGGGGGGGCAGCTGTATTGTCAACTTTTACTAGTTTTTAATGGACGTTGTATTTGACGAGGCTGTCGTAATCAATACTTATGCTCTCTAATATCAGATGTTTTCCACTCTTCGGTAGTTAAAGGTCAAGTCTGACTTAAAGGAGCTAAGTCGCGGCGATTTTGAGTTGTTTTCGCCTGGTGCAAAACTACTTTTCAGTTCAAGGAAACCTGAAAATAGTAGTTTACTAAGCTAGAAAAGAGGCTAAATAAACCATAAAGGGACAAGACTAGTTAACGATGGAGAAGATTGACACGGATTACAAACGACGAACTTGAAAAATTTAGGTTAAACTTTTCAAGATGCGCAAATCGTGACGTTGCTCCTTTAACTTCCAGGACATCTGCAAAACACCCAAGTTCTTCACCACAAGAGTCAGACGGACAGACATTGCTCAAGGACGATTGCAGAACTGTTGGTTTGTGGCTGCGTTGGCATCTTTGACAGACACCGAGGAGTTGTTCGACGCAGTGTGTCCCCCCGATCAAAGATTCGATGAACCCACTTACTGCGGAATGTTCAGATTTAACTTTTGGCGGTTCGGTGAATGGGTGGAGGTTATTATTGATGATTTCCTTCCCACTCACAATGGTAAGCTGTATTACGCTTGTTCAGTTGAGGCGGAGGAATTCTGGATCCCGTTGTTAGAGAAGGCTTATGCAAAGTAAGTTAAGTATTGAGAAACCTTCGAAGTCTTTTAGAGTTTCAGGTTAAAATGTTCCAATGATTGTAGTTTACAAAGATAGAAAAGACGCTCACACCGTGACGTCGCTCTTTTTAAAACTGGCCGTTTGTATCCCGTCTATTTTGAAACTGTTCTTCAAGATAAAATCAAGGTATTGATAGACCTGCGCATGCTCTGTGAACTTCTACAAAGCCTGCTACTAGCAATTACCTCTGATCCCTAAAGAACCTCGGAACCTTTCGAAAATGCCAGGTCTTTGTATTCTTGAAAACAATGCAATGAAATAGAAATAAATACAAACTAAATCTACATTGAGTCAATACTGTGGGAAACGTTATGTGTGCCCGGTCACTTTCATTTTCCATCATTTGTTGTTGTTGTTGTTGTTGTTGTTGTTTTGTTTTGTTTTGTAGTGTTTGTTCTTTTTTGCATTGTTTATAGCGTTCAACACGCTTTTCTTGGATCATTGAAAAGCCCAACAGACGCATAGATTATCGCGGATACTATAGGAAACTCATAGGTCTCTTATCCTCAAATCACGTTTCAGTTCTAATATGAGTTTCCTTGAGTGAGTGTTAGATTAGACTGAGTCTTTTGTTATTGCAGAGTTTGTGGATCCTACGAGGCCATGGGCTTAGGACGAATAAGTGAAGCTCTACAAGATTTCACTGGAGGCCTTATCGAGACGATCAACTTACAAACGTCTTTACCTGAGGGCTCACTAGATGTGAATAAAGTTCTACAAAAGGCGCACGAGCGGAACTCGCTGATGGGTGCCTCAGTAGAGGTAAAAGAATTTTACCCAAAGGATGTAGGCGTGCAAAGAATAAGTTCGTTGGGTCATTGAATAAAATACAAACCGACAGATCGTTGGACTTTTTTACTGGCGTTTCTTCGTGAAAAGATAGAATGACCAAGCCCTCCCTTCCCCCCATTGCCTCTTGGAGCAATTGGAAACGAATAAAAACAATGTCACAGTCAAAAAAAGCTGTTAAAATAGAGGAGGGAAAAATACAGTTTCCAGAGAGGAACCACTTAACTGGAAATTTAACTGCATGCAAGTGATATTTGAGGACGGCATGCCATGAATCCGCTTTTCACCCTTACCCTGCGATTTAAATCCAGCTAATGTAATAATTGACTGTTAATCCATGATGATTTTTAATTGATTTTCTCGTTTTTGTCTATTTACTGTAGACGAGTGCACAAACCATTTCGGAAAGATTACCAAATGGACTTATAACGGGACATGCGTATTCGATAACAGGCTTTGCCAAGGTAACTCCTCACTAACGCGTCATGGAAATAATTGCTCACAATGCAGGCGTTTCTCACAGGTCTCAATGCAATTCTTTAAAGTGTAGCTTGCTGCTTAACTTGGTTACCATCATGTTGCATGCAGATCCTCTTTGTTGATTACACACTGAATAGGCTGAGTGAGTTTACAAAAACAAAACTGACCGTCGCAGTTAAACTGGACTGACTGAAATGCACTTGTTTTTTAGTTGCCTACTTTCCTCTTTACGGTCAATTCTATTTCCTCCCTCTCACATATGCCTTTTGCCATTCACAGGTTAATTTATCTACTTTGCGCGGACTGAAGCTAATTCGTCTCCGCAATCCTCATGGCGATAGCTCAGAATGGGTGGGAGCTTGGAGTGACGGGTGACAATCACTTTTAATTAATTTTCAGAACAAACGAGGAAGGGCCAACGCAGTCGAATCTCCCTTTAGCTTGTAATATAAACTTGGAGAAAGAAACTCATTTTAGGGCTAAACATTAATATTGACCAATGCCGAAGTTGTTCTCTAAAAGCCGCAGGGTGATAAAAGGAAACCTGCCGGCAATACGATGAACTTGCAATCCTGCAGTGCTCTGCTTTTGCTTGCGTTTGGATTTACCAATAATTACGAATCGCACTGGCTTGAATTGTAATCTTTTCGTCACAAAAGAATTGTTACGGCTAAACTGCAACTGTGTCTGAGTATAGATGGCTATTAGTCTTTAACTTTTTATAGTAGTTCTTACCCAGTTTTATTAAGAAGAAAACTGATGTGCTTCTAGAAACGGCTACCATTAGCCTTCATTTGGAATATTCAGCAAGACTAAATTCAATTCAGCTAGCCTTAACTAGCTAGTCGGTAGCATTTTAATATAATACATAAAGTGGCTTCAGCCATTCTTGTTTCATCTCGAACTTTTCTAACGTGCACATCCCAGGTCTGAAGAGTGGTATCAATTATCATCAGAGGAAAGAAAAAGACTAAACCTTGTGTTTCTCGATGACGGAGAATTTTGGTGAGTGCAATTTTCTGACCTGTAGAAGTGTTTTAGTTGACTGGGTTCAGAGTTGTCGGCCTGATATTGAGGTGAAGCCTCCACAACTTGGAGCTTAGCTTCAAATAAACTGTTAAAGTGCTACTATGATCAAATTTTTCACCCATGGGTTTTTTAGGTGTATCATATAGGATTCCGGGAAAGAATAAAAACGCATTTTACCGTTTGCAAATATCTCGATCAGTGCCGGGGATACAAATTGGCTGAGATATCTTTTTTCATCAAATTTGACGTCAACACATGACTGATTTTGCATATTTTAAAAGATTGATTATCAAAGAGATATTTGAAAATAGCAAACAGCATTGTCCTTTTCATACAGACTACCTGTTTGTGTTTTAAAATTATTTAGATATGAAAGATGCGGATTTCAATCTTTTATATCAGTAATTGTCTATTCATAGGATGACAGTGGAGGATTTCCAGGTGAATTTCACACGAATAGACATATGCATGCTTACCCCAGACAGTGTTTTGGAAAAGAACGAGAAAAAATCATGGAAAATAAGACGAGTGAAAGGCCGGTGGCAGGCTGATGCTACAGCTGGTGGCTGCAGGAACTTTATTGATACTTACCACATCAATCCTCAAATAAGGTATTGAGAGAAATACATGTCCCCGTGAAAACATGATCCGGTGGTTGTTAAACCTCAGGGTTTGAACTTTGTTTAACAAAAGCAAAAATGACAAAAATTATAACACGCTATTAGAAAAAGAGCGCAGTTAAGAAAATCATCAATGTTAGAGTCATTACCAATTGTTTTGAATTCTTCGAAAGTTGTCATAACTAGAGAAATTTCTAAGCCAAATACATCTGCAACTCCAATGCAAGTACGCGATCAGTTTCCAGTTGTAAAATTAGTGTGCTTCGCTATAGCTTGCGAAGGCGTATCTTTTTGACGGGAATGTGCCAATGTGTAACATACCTGACGTACGAACCAGCAATTCTTCCATGGTCTTCCATCGTCAGATAGACTCTGGAAGAGAAAACCAAAAAGTGCCTTTGAGGAACAGCACAAATTAAAACTGTACTTTAGGTTTTGATCGGCAGCAGGTAGTAGTTGGCTGGATTTAGCCTTCCGTAATTATGAAGTTTTGTTATGTTTAACAGGATTCAGTTACAAGACCCCGATGAGGACGATGACGAAGATCGCTGTTCAATTGTAGTTTCACTCATGCGCATTGATCGAAAGAGAACACCAGCTAACGAAAGTCGACCTTCTATTGGGTTCGCTATCTATAAGGTGACTATGAAACTGTTGCTTAGTGAAAGCAACTGTGCTCTGTAGATGTAAAACGAGCATTTCGCGGATATTTTTCCAGAGGACTTTTAAGTTTATTAATTAAGTAACTGTGTTCAGTTTGTTACTTGTAAGCGTGAGACGTTACAATGTAACGTCTAGTGTTATATTTGAAATATTTGTTTATTTATTTACAGTGTCCCCAATTAGCACATCAGTGCTAAATACATCGACACTTAACTAAAGTGATTATTATTATTAGTTATTGTTATTGTTGTTGTTGTTATTGTTAGTGTTATTGTTATTGTTGTTGTTGTTGTTATTGTTGTTGTTGTTATTGTTGTTGTTATTGTTATTGTTATTATGAGACAAAGGAAAAGTTCTGACTCCCCGACGGAAATGCAACCCGTCACATTCCTCACACTTCTCACTGAGCCACAGGGAGATTGGTACCGAGCTTGCCCATTTAGCCACATCCTTGGGACATGCTTGTTCCACTCTTTTCCAAGATGGTCATGACCTAGTGCTCCCAGAAGGCTTATGGGAACAGCTCATTTTTGAGTTGCCCTACGCCCCTCTATCAAAGCGAGGCTTGGTGCACAACCATTCATGTGAAAATGCGTTTAATTTGCATGCAAATGAAATCTTATTTTCATATGAAAGGATGAGCACCAAGACTCGCTTTGAGAAAGAAGCAAAAGATTATTCGGAAATAGCCTATTGTTTTTTGCAGACTATTTTTCAGTCCAGCAGTTTCCCTCTCCTCCCACTCCCCGAGCAATGTTGAGACTAAACAACCAAACTGAATTTTTCAGTGCGATTTTTTTGCCAGTTAATGTGGTTTAATTTCTTCGTTAATGCTAGGTACCGGAAGACTTGCGCAACTCCAAGGAGCGTTTTGACAGGCGGTTTTTCGAGGCTACCAAGGCAACAGCCATGACAAACTCCTTTACTAAGCTAAGAGAGATCAGCTCTAGATACTCACTGCCACCAGGAGAGTACGTCTTAGTCCCATCCACGTTTCACCCACGACAAGAAGCTGAGTTCCTTTTAAGCATATGCTCGGAGAAACCGCATGAAGCACGGTTAGTAATCGTGATTTTTGTCTGTTTGTTTGTTTGTTTGTTTGTTTTTTTGACTAACCTATATTCCCTGTGCTGAGAAATTTTAGTTATGAGTTCCAATATTTTCCCGATGTAGTTGTCATATGCGTAGCTCAGTAACGTATTTATTTAAAATTAAACATGATCAAAGCAATTTGACAGAAGCGTGAGATATTAAGTAGTTGTTAATCGAGAGCGAGATCTTTGCAGGAAAACCTCAAACTAAGGTTTTGCGATGTAGGCCGAGTGTAAGGGAAAAGACCGACCGTTCAAGTTTGCTAGCAGTTTACTATATAGCAATTGTTTTGCCGAAGATAATTGAGGTGGAAGTAGTTAAATTTATAAACGCACCTTTAAAATTTTTCTCACATCAATGGATTTCTTTTCAATCTTTTTTCCAAACCCCTCAACATTATTAGGGAAATAATATAAAGGAAATTCCGTCTAAAAATGCTTTTATTTTGCTTAGAATCGAAGTGGAAATCGAAACTGAATTTTTCTGTAGTGTTTTCATCTTAAGACGACGAAACAAAGTTCATCAACGTGAAAAGTGAACTGATCAACATGACACGAGCGTGGGACAAAGAATCCCCGACAAGAGTCCCCGACAGGAATTGAACCCGTGACCTCCAGAATACCGGGTGGGCACTCTATCCACTGAGCTACGAGAACTCATGGAGAGCACGGTCATTTAATTGAGTTCATATGTGACAGGCGTCCTGCCCACTGCTAGGATCAGCACTGTCGAAGTTATCGTGTCATGTTGATCAGTTCACTTTTCACATTTCATTACCGAGCTTAAAATTCACCATATTTATTCATTTAAAGTTCACCAACGTTGTTTCTAAGAATCCGACGGGGATTGTCCCACGGACATTACGAGGAATTGCTAATGCCCTACTAAGAAAAGAGAGCAAGCGATGTGAAAACCGTTGCGTTTATTGAACTAGCAGCAGCTACATAAAGGTAGTAAGAAATGAACCATGAAGAGTCAGAATTTCAAGAAAAAAATGTTGTATGCACAGCTTTGAATGGCTTTTAGTGCCTTAAAAATAGCCAATCAAAACACGCTTTATATCGGCTTCTAACACCAGCCACATAATAATTCTACGTAATACATACTTTGAACCAATAACGATCGGATATAACTAAAGAAAGGTTTCTACACAGTTGAATAAAATTCTCCTTTTTTGCAGTTTTATTGAATTTCCCTTGTCATATTTCGTGTTATTGACAGGCCATTTCCTACGCGAATACGGCACAAGATTGTTTCATGTGTTCTAACATAGCTCCCCTGCAAGTCGGGATTACATGGGGCTAGCTCTCAAAGGGAGCGGGCATGTCCTGTGCGATACATTTGTGTCTTCAAGTGTTTCAAAATCCTGTCAACATTGCTTCAAAAACGCATGGTTTTGTAGTGAACAGTTCTCCATCTTTCTCCTCCTCTCGTTTTGCAGTGAAATTGACGTGGAAACAAAAATAGTGACTGTACCAAAGGTTTGTCGAGTTTAAATGGTTATGGGTTAATAAACGAATACAGTTAAGGACGAAGGCCATCCAGGAAAATGTCGTGCAAAGTTGAGAAAAGGCGCCACTAAGGCGGGTCTGAGTGTCCCACATCCCGTCAAAAATTAACGATTTCCTACTCGATATAATAATATCCCATGTCCCATTCATTCCTCTTCCCCCCCCCCCCCCCCCCCAAATATCCTGTATTCCGTTAAATATTCACCCAAACAGCCTGGGAAAGGGGATTTGATCACAATTTGGGGCTGGGGAATGGGATTAATCCCGCCACCCTTCATCCAGGGTCCTCAATGCTTGCTTTGCATCACAGTTGCAAATAATCGAACGACGTTCATAGGTTAGTTTAATCCTCTGCATTTTATAAGTGTTTGTTTCTTTTTCTTTCAGCTAGCAAAATAAGCTGATTGTGTCACTGCTGTATGTTGCCTTCTTTCGTCCTAAAATTGATCATAACTGATTTTTTTTATTTCTTCCTTTAAGCCTTTAGTTTTGTCAGAGGAGGCCGTGGACATCGACGAGCAGTTTTGGAAAACATTTCAGAAATTTTCAGGAGAGGTTTGTGAAGGCGTTTGTCTTTGTTTCCAGAGATGGCAAAAAATAACCTAAGGAAATATATCGGGAAATATGGCGAGGAAGACATCCAGCCCTTTTGCCGTGCAATATTACGTTTCTGACTTATGTATGTTACTTTCGGCAGTAACCCCCGCTCTGGGTTTCTCTGTTTACGCATTTTCATACAGTAGGCATTTTTTCAAAGTAACGATGCTTTCCTAGGACGTTCCAACTTTATTAGCATTCGCTCACTTTCCTACTCGACGATAAAACACCTCTTGGCTTCCTCCATCTTGCAACTGACTGGTCACTTCAATTTACAGGATGGAGAAATTGATCAATATGAACTACAGGAAATCTTGAGCCTGGAGTTTGCCAATTGTAAGTATTGAAGCTATTCAAATGTTCTTTGGCTGAAAATTAGAATTAAAAACATGTGTTGTTGAATGTTTATAGTCGTCAATGCGCTTGACTAAAACTAGCTAGTTCTCTGACATGCCACTTAAACTGAAAGAAACAAATATTTCGAATAAACACATCAGAGCTCCACTCGATAATGGTGATGGGCTATAACAGGCTAAAAGCCTGATAATGCAAACCGGGCCACTGTTTTCTATGTTTTTCATACTCACCGTCTCTTGTTTCACCTTGCATTTCAGTGGTTAATTCTACCTCGTTTAGTCTGGAAGCTTGTAGGTGAGATTTCACTGTAATCAGCTTATATTGAGCGCGAACACACACTGGCCAGTACTTGGTAGATCAGTTCATCATCACCACCACCACCACCACCATCATCACCATCACCGTCATCGTAATCGTCATCGTCGTTATCCTCCTCCTCATCATCATCACTATCATCACATCACCAGTCTCCTTGTGGAGAATAATTGCAAGCGCGATTTGCTTAGGCGTGAACAGAAAAATGCCTTTTAGGGTAAATCCACCTGACCAATATCACAAACCATGCTATATATATTATAGTAAACTTGACTGTGACTCTTGTTTTCCTTAATTTCAACAGGAGTATGATCGCCATGTTTGATGTATCCTTTTGTTAAGGATTTTATTAAAAATGTAATAAATGTTTTTAAATAAATACTGAAAGTAAAAAGAAAATGCAAAATGAAGAAATGGCACACATAAAGCTAATCTATAAGCTTGCACGCCCCTGCTTACAAGTGTTATCATTCCTCTGATATTTTTGAAATTTGTAAGAGAAAACCACAAATATGCTGTGGCGATAATATCAAGGTTCATCAAGCAAGTGAGAACTTGAGAGTCTTCCAAGTGACCGGCAACCACACAAATGTTATGCACCAAGTTTGTACATCGATCCACTGTGTCCTAGTCACATTTTGAGTCACGCTATCCGAATACTCATAAAATCACCAGAAAGTGAAGGTAAAACAATTCTCAAAGGGAACATGCCCTCTCCCAGACCATCCTGGATGTGCGCCGCCTTGCAAGCCCACAATTCTTTAAAAAGCTGGCTTCACCGCTGAATGGACGAACCAACCAACCAACAAAGACACTCAAACCTGTCATGAGTAGTTTTCAGAAGGTTCCGCATGTAAGGTGCTCTTGCGCTTTGTGAAAGTGCGCGCATCGTCGTGCTTTTGCTTGAAAAAGATAACGCTCTGAAGTTTCAAGGGAATTTCTTGAGGTTAATTGTGTCAATCAATGTCATAGTCTGTTCCCGTGCTGAAGTAAATCAGTTCCATTGGTAGCTTGTCGCACGCGACTTATTTCAATGCTAACAAAAACAGAAAGTTCTTGTGAAGGTAACACTGAAGATCAATGATAACAAAAATGAACAGACTTAATGACTGTTTAAAGATCGACAAAACTGGAGCACTGGGATACCAAGAGTTCAGGGCGCTGTGCATGATACTACGCCAATGGAAGGTCAGTCAATACGGCGTTTTTATTCAGTTGAAAAGCAACTCCTCTTAGCTGCGACATTTAGCAGATGTAAACATGACTTATAAGGTGACTTACTGACTGACTGACTGACTGACTGACTGACTGACTGACTGACTGACTGACTGACTGACTGACTGACTGATTGGTCTTCCTACTGACCGATCGATTGATCGACTGACTGCCGGGCTGACTGATCGCTCAACCGAACGATCGATAACTAACTGACTGACTGACTGACTGAAACGAACTATAAGTGAATTACTGATTGACTGACAGACTGCCGGACTATGTATAATTGCGTGTGTCTGTCTGTCTATCTGTCTGAATATGTGTCTGTCCACGTATCCATCTATTGTCTTCTCTATTTCTCCTATCAGGACGTTTTCCATCGTTTTGACAAAGATCAAAGTGGACTCATGAACCTCTTTGAGCTTCGCGATGCTCTCAGTGCGTTAGGTAAGACAGTTCCTATTTTTATTTTAGTTAAATTTTGCATTGATTTTTCTTTTTTTTATCCTTAGTTTTTTACGTGTGACTCTTTGCAAATCTTTCTTCTTTTGTAGGTTATCGACTCAGCAACACAGCTCTTAGTTCCATCCATGTGCAGTATCACAACAAGAAAGGAACCATCCCATTCGACATATTTATACAGATTTTAGTGCGGGTGATAATGATGTTTGGTAAGCTAAACCGACCGATTTAGCATTTTCATCGGAGTGCTAATATAAAAGAGTATTTATGGATTATTTTATCTGCTTCGCAGGAGAGAAAGTCTCTTGAAACTGATTGGTCAGTTTCGCCGTGATGTTATTGGCTGTTTCGACTTTGTGTTTAGGATTGGTCAGTTTAATACTGTTAGTTAATTGCGTCGGTTTTGCCTTGTGGTCGAAATTTGACTGTCGGTTTTGTTAAAATGAAAAAGTCAACCTCGAATTTGGACTTTTCATGAACCGTTATAGTCAATAAAATTGCAGCAAATCTAACGAATCAGTTCAAGAAAAAAAGTGTCCAAATGAAAAAAAGATGACCTTCATGTTAATAAATAAATGTTGCGTTAACGTATATGATGCAAGCGTATTAAAGCGCAAGCCCAACATCAGAGGAACGCCTTAAATCTCACCGTTAACTGGCCACCAGAATCTGCTTATCTAAACCGGTGATCGTACTAGAGGGTTCATGAAAAGGGCATATAATTCATGAAGAATATTTCACGGATTGCTTGTCGAGCTAAAAGAAGTCTGCAAGCCGAGATCAAATAAATAAAAGATAAAGGTGTAGAACTGTTACTTTCCTCTTCAGTCGATCTAACAAAAGGGAAAACACTGATATCAGAACTCGGACGACACAAACCAAATAACGAAATTAAAGCCAGAAATCATTATAACATTATTCTGGCTTATATGTGCTAAAAAGATCCAACGAAATTAGAGGTTCTAGAGAGCTCCATGACAACAGTTAAGTCTCCGTAACCATGTTTAAGGGCCCTCGCCGCTAATAGGCCCTCCTGTCCGATAAAAACGTGTCCAACTTATTCCAAGTATTGACTGAAATTGTCTTATTATTATTAGGTAATATGTCACATACGAGACCGCCGAGACCGATGATACATCAGAATTTTTTCCTTCCGTACGTCCAAGAGTCAACTTAAAATATTTCTCGGCGACAGAAAAAAATCAGTGATGTTGTTATACTCACTTTGCAATCTATTTTGATCGAGGGAAAAAGAATGTGACTGAGAGTGAATAAACGAATATGCAAAATCGTAATTTAACGAACCTCCCAGTGCAGTTACTATGAATTCCCACAAAACTGTTAACCAATTGCGCCCTTCTGTTTCGTTTGAAGCCTATTTATTACTATATTACAGACAGAGAGAGAGAGGTGTTGATTGAGAGATGTTTAATTGTTTCTTTTACAGATTTTTCATTTAGTTCTTATGCACATGCTCTTTTTTAGAACCTCTTGACAGGGGAGTGGCTAGGATCGTGGACAGCAATACGCCACTTATTCCAGGGGAGGTAGGCTACTGTTAACTGGTAATGTATAAGGGGATTCTTTGATTGCAATTTTTGCCTCATTAATGTGAGCCATCCAGTTTCTGATCAAGCTATAAAAATATCATTCCTGGCATGATATTGAAAAGGTATAGCACGAGTAACAAAATTACTGTGCCAAGGAATTGGAGGTGATGTAGCAATTTAATACTTTTTAAGTTAAGCTCACCATCAACTCGATTGGCAATGAATCAAGTCTAGAAATACCCAAAGTTTGGACCGTCGAGCGTCTGAACATTTCCGACGCTTTAGACACGGGTTAAAAAACTCAAAGCTTTACAAAGAATGCATGAACTTGTTACCACTTTTGTCATCCAGAAATTTTGCAGTTCTTGAAAGCTAATTTTTAATATTACACCCAATGCAAAGAGCTTAAGATTTCATCATCTACTAAGTTTTATTAGCTTTTTAACTGTCTGGTTCCAATTTACATCTAACATGATGTCCCCTTAACGGAAAGGCGTATGCTAGTAAGGCAAAATGTCAACAACTAACAGCAGCCAAGATCACCCTATATTGACGCAAAGAACGAAATTTAGGGCTAGTTTCAACTTCACACTTTTCTGCGCCATATTTGTATAGGACAAGGAGATGAAGGAGGCGGAGGAGGTGGTGCTGGTAGCGGAGAAGAAGAATCAGGAGAAAGAGGATCGGATGAGGTTGGCAACCTCGTCATTCTTGTTAGAGGAAGAGGAGGAGACGGACAAGGAGGAGGAGAAAAAAAGATCATCCTTCTTTCAGGAGGTACGTTGACTTATTGGGTCATGCGAATATCAAACTTGATTTAATTATGCTTCAGTGGCACAGCAACGCGGATAGCACAGTTGAAAGCGCGGCCGTTGAGCTTGAAGCTGGCGGAGTTTGACGGTAGTTCTGCATCGGCTAGTCAAGTTTGTATGTCTTTTTACGTTGGCAAAGATGTAGAATCATTGGTTAAATCATTTCTCATTTTTCTGACTTATTATATCGAAGAGCCCTAGCGGATCAATGACAAAGATGCAAGTAAACGTTGAGATGGACGACCTAACAAAGGAAAAGGACCATCCAACAATTAAATTTGTACAGCCCAATAGGAAAGGTTGGTGGATAGTCTGCATATTTCTAAGTTGCCTTAATTAACCCAGCACTGAAATGTTTTTATTTCTGTATCACGGCATTCACGAGTAAGAAATCATTGCCATCTGAGGTTAGGCTTCCAATTAAAAGAGTCAACATAATTAATTTATTAACGAGACAAATGGACGAATAAACAAAGACATGCCCTTCAAAAATTCCTGATAATATCATTTACCATGAAGTGACACAAACAAAAAACTGTAAAATAAAAAACTTAATTTAATTTGCAAATTTTCAGCTGAAAAATATCAAGTCTCATGAATGTTTTTAAAGTAGGTAACGATAATGGCGATGGCGAGGGCAATGGTGATAACAATGGCAAGGGCGACGCCGACGGTGATGGTGACGATGATGGCAACAGGAATGGTCATGCAAGAGCCCATGGCAATGCAAAGGGTAATTGTACTCAGTGATGAGGAATGTACCTATAAGTTCTTATGTGGCTGTTAGGCCGAGCATTTAAACATTTGAAACAAATATGCCAAATTTAAGTAACAAGGTAACGACAGTCTCTGTTCCTTGAACTATCCAAAACATTTCCACATAGAACATATCCTTGCTTCCAGGTTTGATTTTTTTGCGGAACAACAAACTCTGCCATTTTTTTCCCCGCGCTGCCGGCCAGCAAGCGCTACGGACCAGTGATGTAGCCGTTCGTTGGGAGGAGGATAAACAACCCTACTCCCAAAACGGCTGGAAATCGAGCCTAGCACTGAATTTAGCCATAGTTAGTCTCCCTTACTAACTATGATTTAGCCTGCGAAAACAGCCCCCTTCTTCACGCCACTCGGTCTGGGAGCGAAGAAGGACGGCTATTTTCGCAGGCTAAACTGAACTGGGTCCAAGGGATTTAACGGTGTGGGCGTTTAACGGAGGTTTTGTCAGCGTTAAGCGGCTAGACTGCGTAGCATCGGCTCTGACTTCCACTGATCACATGTTGATCCATCACCTCCGCAATGTTCCAGCACCCAGTCACACTCTAGGTTGGGGAGAGGCAATGTGACAGTGAACGCTGCATGGTGTTGCTCAAAACCACAACTGACGTAAGGACCACAGTGAGCCAGAGCTCAAACTCCGACTTCTCCAGTCGCGGATGTAGCGTAGACTACACAATCCATCTCTCTTATTTGTTCTCTTGCTTGCAGAAAATCTAATAAAAATCATAGAAAGAGGAAATATTGACGAGATCACTCAGGAACTGACACCAAAAGCAATGGCAAAGTGTGGCAGAAACGCGTTACTTGTTGCAATGGAGGTATGTTGAAGGAGTTTATCACAATGTCTGGATATGAACAGCGAACTCACTTTCAGTTTAACATCAAACTAGACAAAACATAAAAAATGAAACACATCTTTATTTAAGAAAAATCTTTACTACCTGGATTAGTGTTAACCAGCTTTCGAAAAATTCGGCCGTGGGTGAAGAGAGACGTACCGTGTGAGTTGGAGTAAAGTGTATTATACAATACGATGATCCGAATTAGGGCTCGAACCCAGAACCGCTCGATCCGGAAGCCAACGCTCCTCTACTGTACAAATAATACAGTAAAACACTTTGAATGCTTAATTATGAGGAAAGAGACGATGGTGCTTCCAAAAACAGCTGAATCCATGGATGTGTATTAGCATGCTAAATTGTGCAACTTTGAGTGACGAAACTTCAATTTTTTTTTTTTTTTTTCTGACGATCAATTTTGAATTCGCGCTTACTCGTGAAATCCCATTTTGAATCGTGCCATTAGGTACTCTTAATTTTTCCCTTAAACAGAGACGTGAAAATTTCATGTCGGGGAAATATATGTATTCAGATATTTTTCGTTTAGTGTACATACTTGATGTTACTGAACAGCTTCGCTGGACGTAAACAACTGAATGATATGCGCCGTGTTTTCTCATAAGACATACAATGTGTTTTTAAGGCGAATTCTAAGCTTCGCAGTTTGGCAAAGGAGAAAGGTCCGGGGGCAGAAGAGTTTGCGAAGATGGCTAGCTCAGTGGACGAGTTTACTTCGTGTTTACTCGACCCTCTGAAGTCCAACATGGAAGCGCGTCATGTACTTGGGGATTCTTTAGATGACCTAATGGATGCTGGGATTGACAGGCAGCAAAAGACGGTAAGCGGCTTTGTAGGTCATGTAGAACAGATCATTCGTAGATAGGAACTTTGAACCACGTCTCACATAACAGTCCTCGATATACTCCGCTTACATTTCCATTAACTAACATATTGCTCTTTAAAATTTCTGCTTTTACATTTCGTCTTTATACTCCCCTAACAATGTTTGCAATAGTGATCCATACCATCCATAAAATGCAACATTTAGTACACAGAAAGCAAGTCGCTACGTTAAACAAGACCTGCGAGACTAATTAGGTAACTAAAAGCAAATGCCAGAAATGCTAGGCATTCTTTATGAACTTATCGCTCCTACAGTTATAACTTTCTCATCGATTTTTCAGTTTTTTGCACATCCGGTAATTTTTAACTTGATGAGTGATAAATGGCTGGGAAAGTTTGGCAGAATGAAGAGGTGTTCGTGGCTGTCACTGCAAGGCTGGCTGTGGATTATGCTGCACATCTGGTGCCTGTTTGATTTAGTGATGTTTCCTTTTCTCTTCGCTGTGTTTTACATCAAGCATCTCAGGAACAAAAACAAACTGAAAGACAAAGGTATGAAGAAAGACTCATACTCTGAATCAAGTACACTTTTCAACCCGAGGTTTGTCGAAAAACATGTTTGTGCTATGTTTCTGTCGTCTTGGGTCATTGGTTGTACAATTCAGGAATGACATTTCTTTTATTTCTTTCACCGAACATGTTAACTTTGAAAAACGAAAACCTGTAACTTAGGCTTCCAGAAAAACTTTCCCTAATGTTCCTACTTCTGACTGAGCCATCCTTTATCGAGCGTGTACTGGGATCTATCCTAGTCTAGATCTGTTTCACGAGGACGCAAGCAACATAAAATCGCGGGATACTGAACAAATGCAGTGAGGTGGGGTGGGTCAAGAGAAAATAAACGAGGTCGACCTCGCGCTCAGTGCTCGTTCTATTGCGCTCTCTATTTAGGCCGGGTGCACTTTTGGTTAAGTAAACTTTGCCCTCCCAATAGCTTCAAACAACACTGTGCCTCATCTTCCAATTTAGGAATAGAGATTGCTTTTTTGATAAATGCAACTTCGAAGAATGCTGTCAAAGTCTTCAACCTGATGACAAGATCCATAAGGGAATTCGTCGACAAACATGGAGATGACAACAAATATCAAGTTGTTATTCACGGAGATAATTCCTCTCCAAGAAAAATGTGCTCTAAGAGTGACATTGACAAATTAGAACTCAAAAGAGGAACTACAAAGATTCCCGCCCTTCATGAAGACCTTAAGAACGCTAATTTCCTAATTCGCAGCTCCGAGAGGAAGTCAGAGAAGGTAACAAAGTGTGATTGCTATTTAATTGTAAATATGGATTGCCGCCTTTAATTTTGCTTTCAGTTACTAAGCAAAATAATTACAATTAGTTCAAACACCGGTCGGTGGGCCAGCCGGTGCGATCCAGTTTAAATAATCTCACAAAAAATTCCATGGATCATTTCATCATATCGATTTTCAAAAAGGCCATGAATCAAATGCAGATATAGTACTTAATTTAATACCTTACGCAGTATTGGCAATTTTCCTTTTTTGGGGGGCCAATCATTCAATCTGAGTTTATACCGAGCTTAAGAAAATCGTCGGCTAAATCGGAATTTTGCCTGAGAACAATTACGGCAGAGTGGACAGCTCAGTTTTCTCCTTCATTAAAGTTGCCTCGGTGGAGAGGGCACCCGAAGCCCGAGTTTTTCTAAGGGAAATGAAAAATTGGAATCAAATATTACTTTTGAAATAACTCATGGACGCAGGATATGCAATGGTATGTCATATGTAATTGTTTCCAGAAAAATTCCTTATGAAGTCGCAAAATTTGACAGCTTGTAGTTTCGCTTTGTATTTCATATCTTTTTTTTTTCCTTTTACAGTTACAATTACACAATACACTACATAAACCTTGATAAACTATTCTTACAAGCACCTACAGATCTACAGTAAATTGCTCCTCTTATCATGTTTCCTTAAAGTTGGGCAGGAAAAATTCGGTAATTAACATTTGAAGACAATTTTGCAGTTAAGTTTGCGCCAAGAGAGTGCGTCTGAATAGCATTTCTTTAAAGTTGTCAATTTAGATTTCAAATTCTAAAGAAATTGTTACTGCCATAGGGACTGGAACATAAAAGCGAAACTACTGCTGATTATTTATGAAGACTAGATTGATCATCGCAGTTATACACACAACTTAAGCAGCTGTGAGATTAAAGCCTGAAAAAAAATTAAGCCTGATTAGTTAATAAGCTTCTTACAGCCCAATTCCAAATTTTGTTCATGAAGTCACTTAAACGTTGTATAAAGAAGGTAGTATATTGTAAGTATTTTCTTTCAAATTTAAGATGAACGAATGGTTTCCTTTTCAGTTGTACCATAAGGTCTTAAACATTGCTAAAACTTACAAATTAACATTTTAACGTACTGGTGACAAGGGACATTATGTTTTGGCAGGTGATAATATTCTTCACGGATCACAAGACAAGTTTGAAACATGAGAGGGGTCTGGTAGAGAATCAAGTAAAAGACATGAAGGACATCAAGCTACTCCCGGTTGCCGTTGGACCTCACGTCAATATCCGAGAATTAGAGACTATCACCGATAATAAACTAGACATCATCCACTTTGGAGAATACGAAAAACCAGAGACAGTCTCAACACGGATTTGGCACGGTATAGCAATAACGTAACCCTGTGATATTTATCATTGGGAAGGTTGTTTGTTCTTGATGTAGGTTGATAAGAGGCATTACCAATCTGGATTAAATTTCTTAGCCTCCTTTTTTTTTAGATCCTCTTCCCAGTGGTGAAATTTTAGAGGAAATCCATCTATAATTAAAACAATTCTTAATTATTGTAAGAACTTTCAAAGCGTCTCTTGCACCTGAAAAAGTTGGAATGCCCAATGACTTTGTTGATATAAACATCGGGCGGGCATACACTGGGCGGAAACACTACTTGCAAAAACTTTTTTGCATACTGTGTGCGATGACGTCAACAATCATGTGACTATGAAAAATAATGCGTTTGGGCTGACCGTGCCGAACGGGTAATGATGAATTGAAAAGCAATTTAATAAATTAAGGGGGCTATACAAATGAAGAAAATTAGTGGGGACTAAGTCGAGGAGCACATCTTTTCTTCGTTGAAGCATTTAGCAGCATGAAGTTGCACGTTGGAAGATATTCTAATGAAGAAATATTCCATGACGGCTTGTTGGTTGTGACCTCATTTGTCACGTGCTCCGAAGAGCGACTCTGAGCAAGTTGTACGCCCCTTCCTCCCTCCAAAAATTGTTTTAGATTTCGTTTTCACTTTTTTGTTTGTTTGTTTCCTTTAACAGACCTGCAAGGAAAAGATATGTACGGTTAGTTCTTTATTGCGTTTTCCTGTATTTCGACAAAATAAAAAGTAGTCGTTCAGAAGCAAATTCCAAGTTTATTCAACAATCATTCAACTGGTGTTATTTAACTTTATCGCAGAGAGCTACCACGAGTATTTCACGACACCTTACTTCATATTCGTTCGTGACACGCTAAGTTATCTCACCCTCCTTGGCCTGCACATCACCTTGTGTCTCTCGCCCTCGGTCATTCCGTTCAGCGGTCTGGAGTGGGTCATTCTGGTTTTCTTTATGGGTCGAATACTGATGGAGAGCAAACAGTTTCAGAGCGTCAAAGTAGATCAGGGAAGAGGCATCGTGATTAAGAAGCGGATGGGGAACAAATATACAAGGTGCAGTGAAAATGAAGAGCAAGGCGCACAGAATGAAATCCGGGGTGGTGAGAATGGCGATGGTGAAGAAGATGAAGAAAGCTGTCGAGTATCAAGATCAACTATGTTTGCAAGGATGTGTGGAAAATACCTAAGGTATTGTCGAAATTGATTTTTGAAAAACAAAAACAAACCCGAATCATTAGCAACACCTCGTCTACGAAAGATGGATAAAACAGCCCCCCCTCCTCTCCCCCCCCCCCCCCCTTCCCCCACCCACGGGATAAACAGCTCTTCACTTGTGAGTAGTCTTATTAAACCAATATTTTTATCATTCTCGTCAACGTTAATTAATTTTGAAAGTTCATCCCAGTTCTGCTTTGTATTTCTGCGTGGAACGTTTTCACAAGATGCTGCAGTGATCTCACGATACAGTGCAATTTCCTTCTATTGGGCGAAATAAACTCCTAAAGCACTAATATGATTCGTATTTAACGAGATTGCTCATGAAAATCGTAGAACATAATAATCGAACTGATTGATCAAGCTTAACCAGTCAGAAACGTGAACGATCAAATCACTTTATCCAATGCTGAAACTCTGTCATACTACTGAACTACCTCAAAGTTTGGAAAGATGGGTTTCTCCGTTTCTTTGTCTGTTTATTTGTTTGTTTGCTTGGTTGGTTGGTTTACAACGGACAGCCTGTTTCTGAGGCGTTTTCTATCTCAACTCGGAATGGTATGCTGTCATGTGCATTAATTTTCTCTTTTGCTGCTTCCTTTAAATTCAGCGACCGATGGAACATTTTGGATTCCATAACTCTAGTCATCTACTTGATCACCTTTCTGTTGAGAATGTTGACATGGGCCACGGCTGCATCAGTGACCAACAACCGAGCTCTTGTTATAGCCGGTTATCTGTACGGCCTCAACACCATGTTCCTCACACTTAGGGCGTTTGGTCATGTCATGGAGACCATTCAAGGGATTGGGACCATCCAAATAGCTTTGTTTCAGATCATTGGCGACATTGCTACGATATTTTGGCAGTTCGTGGCGACCATTTTGGCTTTCTCCATCGCCATAACAAAGGTGTATATGGCAGAAAAGTCGTACATTGCCCAGGAAAGCTACAAAGATAACCTGTGAGTATGACACAACGCCTTGATAATGCTGACTTATTTTAACATGCCTCGGTCACGTGAGCCTTATACTGACAGAGGCGTTGAATTTTGTGTCAAGCAAACACCTTTTAGTTTCGAACGTAACAACAACCTTCATTCCTTTCTCTAAATTAGGGAAATAATTAAACTCGAGGCGCTGGGAAGAGGTCGTCATTTTCGAAACAACATTTATATAATTTCAACAACATTGTAATTTCCGGACGGTAGCAAGTTTAGGGATATGGTTACATGACATGACATGTCCTGTGGTGTACGTAATCATGGACATGTTCAGCATGCAGCAGAAATATAATCTCCTCCTCATACTATGTAAGGGCCTCCTCATATGAGCCCGGTAACCGGGCTGGCTCGGTTACCGGGACGAATTTTGTTGTCTGTTCATTTGTTGTCTGTTGTCTGAAATTTCGGCCCGGTAGAACGGGATGAAATCCAAGAAACACAACCAAAATGGTGAACCATAAACTTGTATCGTTCGCGGCTGTCGTAGCTTTCTGGACTCTTGTAACTTTACTAATAAAGCTAATTCGCATACTCCCAATGTGGAAATACATACAAGACAAAAATTATGCCATTTTGGCCGCTATGTTGCGAAAGCGAAGCTATTTTGTCGAAAAAGTTTCGCCCCGGTTACCCGGGCTGGAGTGTTCATATGGAAAAATTTTCATCCCGGTTACCGAGATCTCGGTCGCAAAAACCGGGATCTCGGTAACCGGGGTCAGCCCGGCTTCTCATATGAACACATCGAAATTTTTACGGAGGAAAGAGTGTCGAGGCGAGATCTCGGAAACCGAGCTAGCCCGCTTGACCGGGCTCATATGAAGAGGCCCTTAGTTATTATCGTTGACCTCCTTTAACGGTCGCAAACGACTACTACTATGCACCGGTGGGACTCCATATGAAAAGGTCGGGAATATTCGTCTTCTCCTTAGCTTTAGAGGAGTAAATCAGGGATTTTGGTGTTCCTTAGGGTGCAAAGACAAAACGCCACTATTTTTAGCCGTCGAAGTATCTCTTTTAGGATGCTTCGAAAGAAATAATAGGAGAAACGCTGCCATTTCCGTTTAAAGTGGTATCCTTTATGGTTTAAATAAAGCTTAAACCACACCCAAATTGGTCTCTTTTACCTGTTTAATTCAAACTTTCCGACGAGGATCCCTGACCTTTCATAATGGAGCCACTCCCACCAAGGCTATACTGTGTAGCCCCAGAAAGATGGACATACTTTTCTAAATTACTTACTCGGATAACTGGATTTTATTTCAGTGCTTGCAATACATCTGGGATTTCCTGGTAAGTTAGATCCTCCTTCTTATAACTTAAATTAGGCTCAGCAACGCATAACTGTCAATTTGGTTCAGAAATAAAACGATCATTTCCACTTGACGCACGGTTCGTCAGAAACTTCTTCAGATTCCTTCTTCATTGCAAATGTTACAGGAGAGAATGATAATGAGTATGTAAGAGCATAATAAGAAAAAGATAAGGGATTGATAAAAATAACCTTAAATTGTTGAACTTGCTGATTAAAAGATGGGGTTTTCTCACAGGATGTGCAAAGCGTCCTTGCTGCTGTACATCCAGCTTTTGGTTACTGTAAATTTATAATTCTAAAGTTTTCAAACTTCAATTTCTCTCTTTAAGTTGGTGGGCGATGTTTAAACATCTTTGGTGGTCTCTACTGGGTATAGCGGAATTGGATCCTCTGGACTCTGTCGACAGTGCCTCAGTGACGCTGGCTCAATTATTGTTTGGGGCCTTTCTTATTATGGGGGTAGTTCTCCTTGTCAACATGATGATAGCTCTCCTGTCGAACACATACCAGCGAGTGGAGGTAACAAATTTTGGCTATTTCCTTTTTTTTTCGAGAAAGTCAGTGTATAATTGTTCCATGCAAATATTATCTCCGATACATGACTGATCAAATAGCTTCTAAGTCAGTAAGTGTGCAAAGCCCCAAACCTGGAAAGAATGTTTCTTTCTTCTGCACTTGTAATGAAACTGCAATCAGCCCGCTCCATTTTCCACAGGATTATATTTCTTCAACATCATTTACGCACAAACAGTTGTATTCCAGTTTACCACATTTAATAATAAACAAGGCCACAATGTAAATGTTATTTCGCGTAGTCGCAAGAGTGCTCGGTGCAGATACATGCAGGGCGAAATATAAAACGCATTTATATTTAATAATATCAATGCGGCAGGGCGAAAATAGGTAAATATAGCTCAGGGCGATTAATTCTAGTGTGGGCAGTTCTGTTCTGCTAAGAGTGTTTTATTTTGCTCAATAATTTTGGCTTAGGACAACGCTTACAAGGAATGGTCGTTCAAGAAAGCTATCACGATACAGACATACAGCAGCTATCATCCGATCCCAGTTCCTCTTAATCTCATCTCAAATCTTTGCGTTGGAGTCAAGAGCATGGCTTGCTGTAGAGGACAAGAAGATGCCAATGATTCCAGGGCCCGTGTATGTTCACAGTGTATTCATGTTTGTAAAATTCATTCACGCAAAGAGCACCCTGTGTGATGATCCTTATGACTTCAAGGAATGACAAGAACAGTAGAAACTCAACATAAGACTTCAATGTCGGCCATGTGGACCGCATTGACCGCAGGAAAACTACATTGCTCGTGAGCCCGCGCTGTAACTCAGCAGTATTGCGACATAATGTCACGCATATTGACACACCCTGAACCGTGGCTGTCTATAGTCGTTTTCTATAAGATTGTTGACGTTTTTTTTATTTTATACATGAAATGAAAGCAGACGCAAACAGAAGGGAAAGCTTCTTACAATTAAAAAGTCTTGAAAGCACGTAAAGTTTCGATTGCCCCCTCACGTTTCTTGTGCTTGCAACAGACGATCTATCCGACAGCGCGACAATGACCCAAACAATGGCTTTTTTGTTTGTGATCTTGATTCTTTTTACTCAACAGAACAAATCTCTGAATGCGGTTGTTCAAAATCTTCAACAAACATATTTTGCAACTTATGGATATTCTTTTCCTCTTACTGGTAAGACTATTTATTAGAAGATTAAAAAATACATAGTTCTCTTTTCAAATTTATGAAGAAACTGCTTTAGCGACTCAAATCCAGAACGGTTTTATCGCACAGGGAAACTGGCAGGCTTTATACAATTTTATTTTATCCTTTACAGGAGCTCAGTCACGGTTTGCTCATTTTGAAAAGTTTAGCCTAAATTTTTCAAATTCGTCGTTTGCAATCCGTGTCAATCTTCGTCATCCTTGACCATCCTTGTTCCTTTATGGTTTGTTATTACTTCTTTGATGTTTTTTCTTTCTTAGTAAACTATTATTTTCAGGTTTCCTTCCATTTAAAGGAGACTTCGCACGAGGCCAAAACAACTCAAAACACCGTGACTGAGTTCCGTTAAGATTACATAATGTCCTTTTGCCTCGCCTTTCATGCGAAACTAGTTAAACAGCTTTTGCTTTTACTGGCATCAGCACAAAAATTTACTTCGCAAACCTACAGCTTCCTTTTAGTTTCATTTCCTTACTGAGACACTTTGGTCACATCTAAGAGTTTTGGCTTCAGCTACGGAAGTGATGTATTTTTGTCGTGTTGGCTTTAGATGACAGAAAGATGGACCAACTCATTCAAGAAACCGAGAGGAACCGGGAAATGTTCAATCAGATTGCTCACAGGACCTTCACAACGCATGCGCCTGACCAAGGAATGCTACCTACTGGTCCAAAGGTCAGCCGAAAGTACACTTTTTACTTCGAAGAAAATCTTTATTATTTTTTACTATTTTTGAGCTTGTTTCAGGGTTTTCCTAAACTCAGCCATCCATGATGGCGTCTTTTAGGATGGCATCATTACTACGTCATAAGACCTCACAACTTCGTAAAACAAATATCAAAGAAAATGTTCGTGGACGTGGTATAAATTGTCCAAGTTTCATTTTCATAGCCTTAATACTCAATGAGTTACAGGGGGAATGTCTTAGAAGTCCCCATCACTCCCAGAGGACCAAACTAAACCTTCTATGGACAGAGGCAAGTGGGACAACTCTTTCTTTTCTTTAGGCGTGGCAGAGTCAAGGCATAAGAATAGAGGGCTCTCTCCTGGTTTGTGAAGGAGGAAACTTCTGCGACACCTGCCAGGGTGAATCGGACGAATGCCATGGCGCAAGATATCTCGTTCCCTTCTCTCCAGAATTTCCCCATCTTGAGGTGCGTATGAGTGAAACCTTTTGAACAATGCATTATAACCCAGGTGGCTAGTCTATCACATCTTGCTTACTAGTACGGTGGAACCCCCTGAATCCGGTCACCTACGGGCCACCCCGTGTTAACGGGGTGGCTGTATTAAGGGTTCTGTATTAGGGGTTCTTTAAATAAGAAAGTGACTGACTGACCTCATGTTCGGACCAGAATATAGTAGGTGGCCGTAATGACGAGGTGGTCATATGAACGGTTGGCCGTAAGGCTGGGTTCCACTGTATTTGTAAGATTAAACCAGTCTCAATAAGGCCCAACTGATGCAGTTAAAACTTCATTTTCGATAGCAGATCTTCCACATGACGTTCTAGCAAGATTTGAAATACTTTAGCCAATTTCACTATTTCATCTGTCTAATGTGTCATGAAGGGAAATTGAATCAAAGTCGGGGTCGGTAAAATAAACTACCTCGTCCCAGTCGCCCGCGCGATAGTCAAAAATATCTTAATTCCCGCTTGCGCTAAGAAAACAATAAGAAACGCCTGTGGAGGAGGCACTAAAATAGACATAAGTCATGATAATCATTATCGTCATCAACATCATCAGCATAAACACCCTAGGAAAACAACAACAACACCTATGGCATCAAGGACGTTTAGTATACATGATCATCTTTATATCTACTTTGTCTTTTGATAGCGTGACATAAATTTTATTCTTTCGTCCACTCTTAAAGGTTCTTATTCAGGAAATAGGAGAGCAAAGGTGTCTTGGAGTGGGAGTGGTTTGGAAGGATTACGGAAACCACGCCATGCCGGGACAGACAAATAGAACGGTGGGGTATCTTGTCGATGAAGGCAAAATATTGGGACCATTTAAGCCTGTTAACCTTGCCGGGAAGGAAGATGAAGGTAAACAGGAGGAAATAAGTGCTATGGCGAACTATACGTAAACATACACACTGTCATAAAAACATATTCAAATAAAAAATATTTTTCGTTCAACCGAGCTAAGGGTTGTAAGTCCACAAATACCATTTTAACATTTTAAGAGAACTTGCAGAACGAAAATAGGAATGTCCTCACTCCGTTATCGTGTTTTGGTTTTTGTTAAACATACCCATCAAAATGGTAACATCGATTCTTTAAATTCTAATTTGGTCTCGTAATTGAGAACGCTCTATATCTCCCATAACTATTGTGACGGATTTTGACTGTCGATCTTTTCCTTTTGTACAGGCGCCATGGCTTACAGAGGAGATCTGATCGGCTGCACAGTCATGTTTAATGAGTTGGAAGATGGCAAAGTGCCTATCCAGTTCACTTTAAACGGCAAACAGATCACTCAGGATAGGATTTTAATCGAGCATAATCCGGCCGAAAAATCGCTATACCCATTCATAGGCATGGGACACACAGGAATAAGAGTGCTGGCCAAGGTTAGTACATGACGGCTTAAAGGACTGATCTGACCGATCAAAAAGTCTGATGACTATTCGCCCATGGAAAACTCGGGCTCGTAGTCTAATTTTTATATAGTGTCAGAAGCATATCACCTTGTGTGCTTCTGATAGTGTACGATAGCTCAGCCAACCATATTTTTGCAGGATTTGTATTAGTATGCCCGTGAAGTTGATAGAAACAGGGAAATGTTCTCTGTTTCTTATACAGAGATCGAGAGCGCGTAATCTAATTGTTAAATAGAAACACGAGTGGAAGTTTGGGAGAACGAGAAATGCTGTTGGGATACGAGCTCCAAGGTTTTTTAGAGTTCTTCCAAACGTTCACGAGTGTTTCTTTTTTCTGTTTCTTTTGGAAAATACCGCAAGGAAAGGAAAAGAAATCACTCGCAACATCATAATGCATGTCAACAACTCTTGCTGCTTCTGCGTTTTTATCGAATTATAGAGGTGCGACTTTAAGCCATATAGGCCAGTACATGTAGCATACCATTGCCTTTTTGTATGGCTAGCAATTGACACGTTCTGTTTGTGCATGTTTATAGTTGTGTCCATCCCGGAACGATGATGCCCATCTGATTGGGACGATTAAAGCCACAACAGACAGCATGACAGAAAAGATGACTTCAAACTGGAAAAGGGTTGACGAAGTTGTAGAGCGAATAAAAGGAGAGCTCGACAATGCAGACACAGAGTTCGAAAAACTTAATCATTTAGTCTTGGAGGAGCTGCGACACTTTGAAAATTTAATTAATGACCCCGATCAACTGGGACGCGATGAAGCGGTAGATGTTATCGTGGAAGAGATTCCAGATGAATATGAGGGCAGCTGCCTAGAACGAGAGTTTGATAAATTTTATGGATGGGATGAACCGGTGCTTGAGCCCATCAGAGAGAAAGAAATAAGCCATCTGAACGAAAAAGATGGACCAGGTTTGGAAGACCAACAGCCGCAAACTTCACTTTTAAAAAGGGCACAGGAGAACCTGGAAGAGCTGACGCAAACAGCAGAAAGGAAATTCACATCGGTCTTGGAGTCTTTGAAAGCAGCCGAGAACGAAGCGAAAGACCGTATGCGATACCAAAAGGAAAAAAGAGACAGGGTGGAAACTAATTTACGTAACATTCAAGAATCCTTGAAAGATTTCCTTAAAGCTCGACTATCACATTCAGGTGCTCAGTCATCGAGGCCAAATTATATATGCGAGCCTCAAATTCAGATGCAGGTAAACTGAGGAGCAACTGAGCTCGATAGTAGATCACTTTATTTATACACGGTAAATTCCACTCATTTGTATACAAGCAGAAATATCTACAAAGGTAAAAATCAAAACAATATAATCATTATAAAAGTAATAACAAAGAATAAAAGCCTAATCTAAACAAACTGAGCTAACTACCTATTTCAATGGAAATAAATGAAGACAAAAGTACCGCTTTTCAGGGACGCCGTGTCGTTAATTCATTCAAAACTGATGTTACTTAGCTTCGTCTTAAATTCACCTAAGGTTTTAGATGCTCTAATATCAGTTTGAAGGTTATTCCACAACGGGGCACCGCTGTAAGAGAAGCTTTTAGGAACATAATAGGTGCGAGGTTGAGGAAGAGCCAGCCTCATTTCACTATTTCTTAATCTATAACTAGTTGTATCATTACGAAAAATAAATTTATTTGATAAATAATCAGGTGTCTGTCCATTTAAAGTTTTGAACATCATAATGGCTCTGGTAAAAAGCTTCTGATTCCTTAGGTTTTTCCAAGCAAGTCTACAGAACAGGTCTGTAGCACTAGAATAATAAGGGGCGGACAGCAATATACGAGCCGCACGGTTTTGCAGCTTCTGAAGTTTTTCGGCGAGACCTATACTGCAGCATCCTCATACTAAGCTACAGTAGTCAAATTGGGGCTTTATCAAACCATTAAAGATGTTCAAAAGAGTGTAGAATGGTGCAAAATTTCTAATGCGCTTAATTAAGCCTAAAGCTGAAGAAATTTTCTTACAAACACTTACATTGCTTAATCACGTTTACGCTTACATTGCTTAATCGCGCTAATCATATGTAGCATGCGACCCTTTGTAGAAGGGGTTTATTAACGTGTCGTAGGTACTTCAGTATTCTTAATAAACCGCATAAGTTTTAAAAATCGAAAGTAACATATACTGTGAGGTTGCGCAAATTAAACCGTAAGGATCCTGGGATAAATGAGCCGACAATTTTAAGTAGCGCAACCCATTAAAAGATTATCACAGGAACGCCGAGATGTACATGACAACAAGAACTTGACAAATCAAGTTGTCCTCAATAGATGTAAGGTCATCCCCATAAAATGTTTGGAAGTTGTTTTTTTGTTTTGTTTTTTCTTCCTTTTCTGATAAAGAAAAACGAAAAACTGTTTTCTATTCATTGCCTGGTCCCACCCTTTACAGGAAAGATTTAATTAAGGCCCGCCAGGCATTTATACATGTGCAATTCGTTACTCAATATTTCCGTTTTTTGTCCGCTTTTATTTAATTTATTTGTAACCGACCGACAAAGACCAAGAGTGAGGGTGATGCAAAAAGGAAACATTTTTTTAGCGTAGTGTAAAGCATTGTTCAAAAAGTATGAAAATGTGTGATGTTAATAGATGAAATACCAGTATCGTCAAAGTGGTTTGCCATTATTAAAGCTCGAATTCCGGCCTTCTCATTTGGTTTGTTTCGTTTTCCTAAGAGGAATAGCATGGTACGTAGACATTTGTGTGAATTGCTGTCGACCCTGCCTTTGATAAACAGGTTGGGTACAGGCAAGGACACTTCCCTGTAGGATTTTCTGATTGTCTATTTGGATCTATTTGCGTAGGCCATGATCAATGTCCTCTTTGCCAAGTCACAATGCAGGTATACTATTTATCCAATGTTATTACTCTCTGCCACTGCAGTGGAGAGGTTGGCCGGAAATGTTTAGAGAATTTGAAGTGGGGGAAGGGGGCGAGCGATAGGAAGAGAGGTATGAGTTACTGATTTCAGCGGCAAATCAGGGTTGTCCAATATCGCATATATGTAACATATCAATCATCCGAGGGTGGACAACACGTCAGGATAATAAAGTCAGTTGATACATAAATGGTTATCGAATAGATGTTTCTGCTATTCTGAAAACTCTTTCTAAATTTGATCTATGTCAATTTGATGGGTTTCCTTTAGTTGTTTATACGTCAAATTCCGAAAATAACCCCACAGTCCCCGTTCCAGGAAATCCCCAAATCCCAAAATTTCTTCCAATAACAAGCCCTAATCTGCCAATTAAATAATTCGTTCAAAAATTAATTCCAAGAGAATTAAGAAACATTTATATACGCCCTTTGGTGTGTAAGATTGATAATTGTGCAATTAACCAACGCGAACAGGAGAAGAGCAAACTAGAATTTTTGACTTTTGTCAATATAAAGTGCAAAGATTAAAACTCTTCCATTTCCTGTATCGACGCCTGGTCTTCTTCTTCACTTTTACCACGAGTTCAAATCAAGCCCCTACGCCCTTTTTCCTCCTCGATTTTACTGCAAGTTATCTATGACGCTCATGCTACCCGCGCCCAATAAAACTACAATAAACACACAACACTTCAAACATTGGGGCGCTTTTGATTCCCATTCAACCAAAAATTGCAAAAATTTTGAATCGGAGAAAAATGGCAGGGATATTTAGTGAGAAAGTTTCCAGCAAATCCGAAATTTGTTAAATGTCAGAAAAGCGACCCATCCAACAAAAATTTCCGGAAATTTCGGGAATTTGCGGTGAAAAACTTCCGAAAATTTCGGTAAACCTCGCAAACTTGTCCTCTTATCCAGAAATTTCGGGAGATGTTGTTTCATTCTTCACTGGAAAATTCCACACATTCAAACTGGAATTTTTCATCAAATAAAAATTGCCCTTTAAGGAGCTCAGTCACGTACAAAATTGCCTTTTTACAGATAGAAGAGCACCAAAGAGATAAAAATAAACCATGAAGAAACAGGAGGATGGAGAAGATTAAACGGCGAACTTGAAACATTTATAATTAGACTAAACTTTTCAAGATATGCAAACTCTGACGTAGCTCTTTTAATTTAAGAACTACTTTATTTACGATGTGAATTAAAGAACAAAATGTAAGTATTACAAGTTTTATATTTATTTATCTATTAAGCAAGGAGACATTACGCGGATTACTACGTCTAACATAACAAATTGAATACTTGCTTCTTGATCTTGTGCTCCTACTACCCGTATGGTAAAGTTACTAAAAGATCCCAAGGCCCTAACACCTGTTACAGTAAAAACCCGCGTGTAAGAACCTACTTTTTTCAGAGTTTGGCAAAACAGGTTCTTGTATTACTGGGTACTTATTGACAGTTTAGGCTAAGTAGGTTCTTAATTAGGTTCTTAATTTCTACAGAGTAGACATTGTTGTTGATTATCAGAAAATAGTATAAAATCTGGTCTGTTCTTCATTATAAATATTTAACAAATCTAACATACATTGTGCATTTTGAGTTTCATTTAACAATTCAATTTTCTAAACTCTCGATCACATTTTTGGTTTTTGGTAAAAAAATATATAAATCAAATAGTTAAACCCCACATATAAGAACCTGTTGGAATTTGTTTGGCTAAACAGGTTCTTATAGTTTGGGGTATTAGAAAAGCAAATTTCTGCCTGAAGGTTCTTAAATCCCTAGGTTCTCACACGCGGGTTTTTACTGTATTCTATAAGATACATATACAGTTTGTAAAAAAACCTACGTAGACCGCCAAAACTAGGGTCCAAAGACCAAGTTTTGATTAAGTAAAAACAGAAGCATATCACCTGGTAAAAAAAATACAATATTTCAATTCTGTTTCCGTCATAGCCACTCTAACCATATAATTAAAATTGCACCATTTCAGTACAAATGCCTGAACACAGTCTGTTCTGGTCTAGTGGCATGTTCACGAGGCCGAAATCTAAGGAACGCTTTTTTTTTTTTCTAAAAAATGCCAGAAGCAACGAGGACAAGCTTAACTTTAGATGTGACCTTAGCTATGGAGTAAATCTTGCCTTAATTTCTATTCTATTCTTCTTCATGGTACCATTCAGACTATTGATACCCTGGGTATTGTTACGATATATATTTTCGTATCGTTCTCTACAGTGGTTATTTATAGCGAGTGTACCTGAAAAAAATAGCATATCATTGTCGAATAATTTAGTCGGAGCAGCCATTGCTGCTAGTATATACAAAGTTCAGACTGCTGGGTGATCAGAAAACACCACTAGCTACCCACGTGACCGCCATAAGGTCATGCAATTTTATAAGAGTCACTTATCGATCAGTTAAATCTCTGACCCAGACAATTGACAGAGCCGGATACAGTATCAATCCTCTGGTCATGCTAAGAACAAATGCGAATTATGCGAAGCGCTTTTGCAAGCGGGAGCAACGTAAAAAGTAACTTATACGAGTATACCACTCCCCATTGTGCCTTTTTTAAATGTTTTCGTTTTGCACTTGGCTGTCATTCGGGGATTGCTTAATGTCCAATGAAAGTGCATAGCGATCCTCTGTTTCCACTTGGGTGCATATGGTTCCTTCGTCATTTCCTGAATGAACAAAAACCCACCAAATTTTTAAGAAGGAAATAGAACAAGGATTACTTTTGTTTTTGAACAACCTTGAATTTTTAAACTGACTAATGAGTAGGACTGTCTAGGAAAAGTAAAAAGCAAACAACGATTTTCCGATCCCTTCGCTGAAGCCTCATTCACATTTTTGAGAATGAAAACAAATGAATACATTCTGACGGAGGAAAGGGAGGCGCAAAAACATATAATTATGATCTGATCGCTGTGGCAACACTATTCTGAGCAAGTCTTGAGTTTCGATGTTGTTGGTAAAATAATGCAGAAACCAGAGCTAACTAAGACCTCATATAGAAACGCTACAATCAGTAAGTTTATCTCTTAGAGCGGAAAATGCGATGACATTAAAAACTACTCTTACCAGAGATGTGGTGACTTGCAGATCTTATTTTGCAACTATAAAGACATGTACACCGGTGGAAAGTGTGATAAAACCAGCCTTTAAGGACGCTTCTCACCTTACAATTAATAGAAAAAGAAGATGTTTCGAGTTACTTTTTTAAGGTACCAGAGCTGTAATGAGTTAAATAGCCAGCAAATTGCATGGCTGATATGATAAAGTGTAAAACTCTCTATATAGCAACAGATATGAGTGAATCACTGAATAAACAGCAGAAGTTAGCGTTTTACATACCTATATATCATGATCAGTTAGTAAGCAAAGTGAAAACATCCAAACACTTAAACGTCCATCGTCTTACCTTGGGCGTGGAAAATGTGTAGAGCACAGGATTGACCGAAGAATTAACCGGCAGAACAAACACTGCAAACCAGACGTAAACAAATCCCTCTTCGTCATGAAACTTGCCGGTCAGAGCAAGGATACTGAGAATTATTACAGGAACCCAGCAACTGAAGTCCGTCAAGATGATGGCGAACACTCTCCTTGCCAGAGCGGACTCTCTTTTGATGCTATTGGAACTCACGTTAGATTCACCATGGGCTTTAACTCGTCGCTGTGATTTTGAGACTTTGACAATAATGGCGATGTAAGCTGTCATGATGAAAAGAAATGCTGCGAGATTCAAAGCGATAAACACACCCACTGAATACTCCCAGCCTGCCAGTCTTTCAGGAGACAACTGAAGAGGAAGACAAACTGACGAACGACCTTGGAAAGCAAAAATATCGCATTTTTCAGTGCTAAGTGGTAACGTTTAAAGCAAAATGACAGTTGTAACTTAAGTCCAAGTATAATAAGTCTGATCAGACAATGAACAATTGAATGACTGATGTAAAGGAACTTAGAACCTGATTAACAAGTGTACTTCTTATATTTGTTTCTTTTTGTTTTGATTCTTTTGCTATTGTTATTATTGTAGTTGTTTTGTTAAAACCAGAAAAAGTTTTCGTTGTCCTACTCTCGTTTTCTAAAGATACAAGACTATATGAAATAAAATCATTGATATAACTGGAGAACTGACTGTTCCATTTGTACCTGAGCCAGTTGTGTATGTCTTCTAAAGATGTTCTTCCGGCAAGTATAGGTAATCGTATGAATGCGAGTGATATCTGAAAATTATCTCAAAATTGCATGAGTCTTTGGGCGAGTGTAATTTCGAATAATTTTCAACTATCACGAGTAGTGTAAATCCTTAATTGCTCGAGCTTTCAAACGTTGCTCATTTATTATATGACTGAAAAAACTGCGAACGCGAGTGCGCTAATTTGCCTTGTAGTACAAATTAAAAATTAACGGTAAATTGCCCCGCTCTCAGCCAATCACAAAGAAGTTATTTTCTCAGTCATATAATAAAGTTATTTAGCTATCGATCACACGCAAAAAAGGAATTATTTATGTATTATGGAGAGGTAGTCATTTAAATTAATCTAAAGGTATACCATAAAAGCCATATCTTCTGTCCTCGTTATAAAAATAAGGGGTGTCAAACGTTGGTACAGTGGCGATGATTGCTCCAGAGACCCAAACAATCGTGCAAATGACGTAAGTGCCTCTTAAAGTCAAACGGGAGCAGGTAAAGGCGAAGACGATACTTATCAAACGGTCAGCGGTTATCACCGTCAGCATCAGTACCGAGACCTCACTCGACAGCACTGACAAAGCACCAGCCACTTTACAGAGAGCTCCCGAACGCCATATTAGATCAAAGCTGAAGTAGGAACCTAAATTAAAGGATTTTCATAAGGATTATAATTTAGTTTTCATTCATGAAGCTATTAGCAGACAACTAAGCTTTAACCCCTCCCTCAAGCTTGTTTCGAATATACAGTTGGTACATTTATTCAAACCCAGATCTGGACTCTGCACACACTGAAACTGACTAAACTGTATGAACTGGCTTAAAATGTGTTTTTGTTTTTGTTTGATTTATGTTTCCGCAACGACTGCACCAGGGCAAGCCATAACAAACAGGTTATTTATGTGCGCTAGGTTTTGTGGGAAAAGAACTATAAAACAATCCCTTTCACCCTAAGTAGCAATTTACCAGTTGCTCACTTGTCAGGAAACCGAGTTAAGCGCCGACTCTGGAAGAGTAAAATCTTTGTTGCGTAAAAAGATTTTTAAAATAATGACTGCTTGGAAAAGTGTCAAAATTGAATGCGGTTTTTATGACAGCGTACCTTACCTTATCGTGTCTATACACTCCACTTATACTAAATACCAGAAGTCTCCTCGATTCGCTTGTAATCTAGCTCCTAGCTCTTCTCTAAATTCTGAAAATCCGATTACTCAATTGGCTAGATTTCTCCAGTTTCTAACAACCGCACTTTCACTTTTTTTCCGACTACCTTTCTTTCAGGGAGAACCTGCAAAGCATATGGCATAAACCTAAATCGCTTTCCGGCCTACGTCAGCAAACTAACCTGATTGGTTTAAACTCGTCGGATAACGGCCAGTGAATCAGCTGTGATTTTCTGTATGGCCGAGTATATTAATAATAATAGATATTAAGAGTGAAAGTTACTGGGTCAATGAAATATTACCTGCCCACTGCAGATCTTTAATGGCGATGATCATGAGATAAACTCCCATGAGGAAGTCAGACACAGCGAGATTTGTCAGAAGACAGGTTTGAACCGGGTGATCATCACGTCTAATCAGGCGCCATGCTATGACTGCCAGGTTACCAAGCACAGCCAGGATACCGAGCAACCAAATGCTCTGTCTGGGGCTTGAGGCCTCGATCATACGATTACAGCTTGACAAGGCACCTCCCTCCGTCTTTGGGTAGTCGCATTGTACATGTTCAATATACAGTGTGGCATAACAACACAAGGAGAAGCTGTCCAATTTTCTTTGATGAAAGTAAAATTAATATAATACAGTTTGTAATCTTCTTTTCTTATAGGAATTTATTGTACCTGATGAATTTTTTACCGTGTATAAATAATGATTAAAGATAAAAGATTAATAGAAAGAAAGATTAAAGAAGGAAGAAGATCTCACAGTGTTTGACCACCTTCCCAAACACCTCTAAGCTCGTCAAAAATGCTCTGCTTCGCATCGTATTTTCCACTCTCTTCTCGGCGTTTGTAAACGTGGTCAAACACAGTTGTTCGTGTTTGATATATTCATCTGCAGCATTCTACTAGGGTCCGAGACACACGAAACATGATGAATATTAACAGCATATATACTTACAAGATTCTAAGGCCTGGAAGATGTTCGAAAGTCCTTAGGGGAATCTCTTTAAGTAAATTGTCCTGTAGATATCTAAAACATTGTCGATTGTAATGGCTAGATAAGGAGTTCATATCAAACTACCAGTTAACAACTGTGTAACATGTGTTTAACCTAGGTCATTAAAAGGTGTGTGGTTTTTTAATTTGTTTGGTTTTGTTTTTGTTTGTTGTTGTTTTTTTTTTTTTCCATACTGGCACGGGCCATTTTAAAAGAGACCTGTTCCAGAGTTCAATTACCTTTTTTTCCGTTCGGCTGTAAATATTTTTGCAGGAACACTTTTGAGATTGTTCATGTAGATTATTGCTAAGAGCTTTGCAAAGCTGTTCGATATGCGTATAAACCTGTACATTATATATTTCATAAGAGTCATCTGAACTTTTTTCTTTTTTTTTTTCTTTTTGCACAAAGTCTTTGCTGCAGACAATATTACAAATTATGATCGATCCATCAAATATTTTCGCTCGCGCTCGACTGGTTCAAATGCGTCACGTGACTGGATATTCCCCAGCTAAAACTGGGAAATACCTGATTGATATTCCCCAATTTTCAAAACTGCGCTTGTTACGAAAAACATTTGAAGGATAATGAACACAATAGCCTTCATTTGGCGCCAAAATATGCTCGGATATTCGTCCTTGGACATTACGCTCTCGGAAAACTGTTCGCTTCTCGGAACAGATAATGTCCGCGGACAAATATCCCAGCATATTTCGGCGCAAAATGGAGGCTATTGTTTGTATATTATTATGATTGCAATACACAAATTGTCTGCCCTAATTGCCGCTTCAAGTACCCAAGCGTGCTCATGCTAATCGCTTCTTTATTTTTTCTTCATTCTTTTGTGGGTTGGGTCCGGATGTACGTTTTAACTTGGAAGGGGAAAGGTAATTGGGCCTCTTAGGGTACTTACGCCCTTTTGTCTTACAACGTGCTTCTTGGCAAATTTGTAAATCAATTAACACTTTTGCCATCTGATGTCTGTTGCAAGCTGTTATACTAAGGCATTGCCTGGCCTGTTATGGGTCCTTCGATTATTTTTCTCTATGTTCGTTAAACTTCGTAGGGTGTTATACTTACAGGTATTTAAGGTTGTCAAGCGCAAAGAAAGCATTTTAATGTGTGGTAGTAATCTTGTTGTTTTTCAGATCTCTGGTGATGAATCAAGATATGTAATTTCAAAACCAAGAAAAGCAAATTAATTTTGGAAGCAGATGGGATAGTGAACAGAGGCTATGGTATGGAAATATGTAATCTAAGCAAGACACCAAGAAATAACTTACAGTGTTTTTAACCTTTTCAAGCCAAAGAAAATAAACCCAGGTAACTCAGAGATTTCGTTCTGAGAGAGGTCTCTATGAGCAAGGATAAGTAAAAAAAATATTAACGTTCATTATCAAAGGTAAAAATAAGTTATTTTACAGCTATATGTATGTGGTGGACCGGGGTGATAGAATTGATAAGAAGGTACATTGCAGTTTGTTTAAATAGATTTTATCACTGTTTTGGAAGCCATCTTCACGGGTAGTCAGCCCCCATCAGAAATAAATCACACTAAAGTGTTTGTATGCTCTTGTATGGGAATCTGACGGCAAATAATTTTCCGGGCCAAACGGAGGCTATTGCCTATATATTCGTGGATCAATAATTAAGAAATAGAAAACATGCATATGTACCGTCATTCTATCGAGTTATAGAAACACGAGAGGAAGTTTGGGAGAACGAGAAATGCTGTGGGAGCATAGTGTTCGATGGCTCAGCCAATCAGATTACAGCATTTGCATTAGTATCATACTAAAAGAATTCTACTAAAACTTGATAGAAACACGGAGAATATTTCTTGTATTTCTTTTAGAAAACACCGTGACGAGAAAAAGGAAAACAATTTGTTAACCTTGATTATCAAAATGTAAGTTTTCTTTTCTCGCGCCATCATTACGTCGACAGCTCGTGCTAGTTCTGTGTTTCTATCGAGTTTTAGTATAAATCTAGGAGCGTTCTATCACGAATGCCGTTCTCTGATTGGCTACGTTACTCTCTCTCTATTCTGTAATAGATAGTGAGTAGCGTAGCAGTGTGTCCTTGTTAACAAAATGACGGCCGCTTCTTGGCGTTTTCGAAGTGTCTGCGACGAGGATATAGATTAAGTTTTGAACAAATAGTAGATTATACTAAAACAATTAAATTATTCGCTCTCGATTTCTATCAAGCGATAGAAATCTCGAGCTCATAATCTAATTGTTCAATAGAAACAAGATTTTTAACCAATCAGTGCGAGAATTTTTTTAGGACTTTCTAATGAGAGATAAGAATCAATTCAGGGATTTAATTGAGCGTTTTCACATGACTTCACGGCAGCCATATTGGTATTTCAAAACAATGAAACGGCGGCCAGGTTGGTGTACAAAGCCAATCCTGTGGAAGTCGAACTCTTTTCTTGTGTAAACACTTTCTTTTGTTCCAATAAATTAGCATGGCTGCAGGCCACATGAGGGAAAACGCTCTATTCTAAAACTGCAGTTGGATTAATGAAGTTGTTTCAAGATTAGACAGGCGTAAAACGTGTACACGGAGATATCATTTCCCCCAATATTTTAATAACAGAATCTCTAATTTTGTTGAAGTCGTTACTATGATTTACCTCTTTTCTGATTACATTTAAACAGCTTGTAAAACTCAGCAATTAGTGACAATCTTACCTCTTTGGTTGTAATATTTAATAGAACATTGGTTCTCACAACCATTTTTTTTTTTTTTTCGAGTTTAAGTTTAAGATTTGGTAAAGTGTTAATCCATTAATTGTATCTTTATCAAATATATGAGCATATTTCTCGCAAATGGAGGCAACTGTTTATATTCGTCACGGGATGAAAGTAGTATGTTAAAATTGAAGACGTTCGTCTTTTCTGCCTAATAGAAATTCAAAAACCAATTAATTTATTATCGACTTCGAAACTTTTAATCACAATTTGCACATATTTTAACAAGTTTATCAAATACTGGAAAAGAATAGGGCCTGTTTTATATCATTTTACGTTTTTGTAAAATTCTCTCCAGGTATCGGATAAGAGAATCTCTAATTTGCTGAAGTTGTTGTTTACTTCTTGTCTGTTAACATTTAAACAGCTTGTAAGACTCAGTAGTTATTTAAATTTTTAGCTCTTTAATTTGGTTGTAATATTTAATAAAACATTGGCTCTGAAACCCAAAAATTCTAGTTGCTTTTAATGTACTTAAAAATTGAGTTCGAGATTTTGGTGAAATCTTATTCACATTCATGCTCTGAGTTCTTAGGTGAAGCTCAACGCTTCTGTCTATCGGTGACTCGCTTTCTGAATGGCATTTTGGAAACAAAGCGGAAAATACGTCTTTCAAGGCTGCCCGATAGTTTGAACTGAATGCAATCAGAATGAGCGGATTAACCACTGTACTAAGCAACAGAAAGATGTAATAAAATAAACCTACAAATACTGCACACCTATCTTTGATAAATATCGATGGATAAAGTATTTCTAGAAACAAGTAAACATAGAGAGGTGTCCAGCAGGTGAAAAATCCCAGTGAAACCGATCCAAAGATCTTCATAATGTTTTGGTTCTGTCTAACTCTTGTTGCTTGTAGAGTGCCTCTGTTGCCTTTGTCGAACTTTTCTCGTCTCCTTTAATGTTTCATAATGAGAGGATAGAGCACTAGTGTTAAAATCAGGGGTGTACAGTAGAACAAAATAAAACTTAGGAAATGGTAGATTTTCAACGCCAAGTCACTCATTGTGTTTCTACAAAATGTGTTCTGCTCTATCTTTATGACTTCGGAATGGACGAAGAACGGGACAACGCTTAGCAAAGGAAGAAACCAGCTTAGAAAAAGAAACATTTTCCTAGTCCTTGCAGTAAGGTTCAAAGTTCTTAGTGGAAATACGATTGCGACAAATCTGTCCACGAGGATGAGCACTAAGCTTAGAATTGACACCACATACGAAACTGCTCGTGAATAAATTCCCAGCTTGCAAAAAAACGTAGCAAGTGTTGGGTCCGCAAAAAGACTTCCACAAGCTTTTAACATGCCTTCCGTGGCGTAGAGTGGCCAGTTGAGCGAAACACAGATCAGGTCTGAGACTGCCATATTCACAATGTAGTAATTAGAACTTATCTTCAAGTTTGGAGTTTTGATGAAAGTTGTAATCACAAGAACGTTCCCTGTGATTGCTAAAAAGCTGACCACTGATAGAGCGACCGTGAATGCCGTAGAGACGCCAGACGCCGAACACTTTGCTTGATTCATGCTGTCACCCACAGAAGAGTTATTCATCTTTTCAAACAACGCCTTCGTTTCTTCCTGACTTGTTGTTTCTTCCTATATAATTTCCGCCCTCAAGAGCCCTCATGGGCCCGATGAGGATGAACGAGTGAGTGATATAATTTCAGACGAGAAACGTTTAGACTACACTAAAAAGTCGCGGAAATAATTTGCATTAAGCTGATGAGAAACGTTTTCTATTAACTCTCCGCAGTGCACTTGAATTGGACGTCGCCTGTCAATCAGCACCCGCAGGAGAACTTACACTTATGCAGGTGACAGTTTATTGTTAACTTTTATCATTTTGCTAATTTTAAAAATACTGAGTAACAGTTCAGTGGAACTGCGAAATGAAAATTATCACATATGAATTTAAAGGAGCTTTGTTACACAAATAATGCATGTTAACAGCGCAACAACCGGAAAAAGACGCTTTGCATTCAGAGTAAATATGATTCATTATTAACCACCGCAAGCACCAAAGAACTATTTTTATTGGAAACTTAAAATTAAAAAATTGTACTTCGCGTTTCTTAGTTTAGCTTATACTTGTCCTTGCAAAACTGAGAAAAGGCAATAAAGTACAGCAAGAACACCACAGTATTTTGGCGATAACCAGTTGCTTCTCGGACAACCTCATGGTAATATGTTTGTATTCTGCCTGTCTTTTTTAGACAGTGGTGTTATCAGTTATAACCACGATTAGGATTAAACCGATCGTATCTGAATGGTCCTAGGATTCAACTGATTAGACCATTTTATGTTATGAAGCACTGATGGGTTAAGATAAAAGATATTAAGTGGACGCTAATACTGATTGTGGATTAAAAGAAATAATGATATATTTTACTCAATTTCTCTGCAAAGACAGGCATTGTGTTCCCCCTCTCCCCTCCCCCCTGCCCTTACAATCAAAGTATGAATATACAAGCGAAAAAGAACTACGCAACTAAACGAAATGCCTAACACAACTGCTTCGAAATAAATACACATATTATATACCAAAAACATATTAAAACACACTGTACAGACAAACTGCAGTACGTTTCCTCGACGCAGGTGTTACCGATGAGGTTAAAAATCTATCAGCAAAAAAAATCGATTATGCAAAAATAAAAAAGACATTATGGGCTCGGCTTTGAACTGACTTATCGACTTATCAACCAGAATCGCGTACTAATGATTATATCACTTTGTTATTAAAATGTTTGCTGTATTTGGTTGAAATAAACATACTGTATGCCAAAAGACACTAAAGGTAAGAATTGAAAAAAAGTGAGCCGTGAATATATTTTATCGTCATCAATGGATTCCTCTTTTCTCCTATATTCTAATAAATACTCACGGAATGAAGTCTTACACTCGTTTGCCGGTGAGTAGTATATATTACGGAACTGTATTGATAAATCTTTCGCCTGTCCTCATTTGGAATTGCGAGAGGAAAGAGATCAAACATGAATTGTAAGAAAACTTCAAGAAAGATAATCCCAATAACAAACATCAAACGTTTTGGTTTGCAATCAAACTAAGTGTGTATGTTATTGAACCAGCGTGAGGTCTTTATGGTGGAAAAATTACTTTGAGTGCGAAATCGATCGAAATACTCGATCACACTAGAGAAGGAAGGCAAACGGTGCATTTCGGTAAATGGTTTCTTGAGGTTAATATATGTGTTAATAAAGAAAGGAAAAACATTGAAAAACTACATAGTCGGAAAAGAAAAAAAAAAAAAAATTACTGCTATACCTATGGAAATCAAACTGGTATACTGCCGCATGTGCAGCGGACGATTACTCCTCCGCACCACATCCACAACACTCAAACGCTGGGTAATTAAAACAGCAGGCTCAAGTGAGTTAGCAAAGTCGTGCGAAAGTCGTACGAGTTGATGGCTGGTTCCAGCATATCCTAAGTCTTTGTTGAGCTTTTCAAGTGGAGGTGACACGAATTACTCACCAAGTGAATTGTTTGAAGGTAATGTTTCTCATTCTATGATTTGTTAAGACACACGGCAGTTTCGAGAGCTAGAAAGTAGATGAAGAACATTGTACGAATTTTCTGGAGGTGGTCCCCATGGGCTATGGATTAATACGAAAGTCAGTTGTTCGCCTTCCCATTCTCCAATTACGCAAGTTAAGTTCAGTGGCTCAAAGCCACTTTCATTTTGGAAGCGGCTGATAAATTAATGCTTACCCACGATCCATTCTCAAGCCATATAATAAGAGTCCTTATTATATAGCAAATCTTACTGGTCACGTTGGCAAAATGAACAAGTTCTGATTAGTTCCCTGTGCAGGCCAATGCACTGCGGACCGTTAAGATAAAGGTCATTAGGACAATTCTTATGAATGCGCCTGCGTTGCTTTCAAGCGGTTTTTCCTCGAGTGTTTTTAAATGTACGTGATAGTTTGTGTTTACAATCTCATGACAAGTGTATGGGGACCTACGACTATCACTCGAAATTTGCCTAAAATTTATAAAAAAAAAAAAAAGCTTATTAAAGAAAAAAAATAATAATAAAACGAAACAAAATGAAAATAATTACTTTTTAAATCTGAAGTAAAAGGAGATTAAAGTGAAAACCATTTAGCAAAAAAAGTGGAATGAAAATGAAATAAAATCCAAACAAAACCCAATTGGACATAAATTGAATTTTATGAATTTTTCTGTAAATTTGAGGAAGTAGTAATATGATAATAAATTTGGGGAAGTAGTAATATGATAATATGAAACTCATTGAAACAGCTGCTGAAGTTAAAAAAGTTCACATTTACATGTACATAATGTATATGCATGTGCATCGGACGTGGAACTTTAGAAAAACATCCGACACATGTCTTCCACCAAGCCTAAGAATGATAATCTAATGATTACTGATAATCTGTTGCCTATTTATCAGACATACAGCTGAGTCTTTCAAGTATATTTCCTTTGATAAAGTGTGTTATCGTTTGTCTCACGATGTAGTCACTGAGCGATCGCGTGCAATTTGAAAGGAACTTTACGCGTAATTAAACCTGATCCTATTTTATGAAAATGGCTATTTATACTTTACTCAACAATACTCTTCAAGTTAGGCCAGGTTTGTCAGCTCTTTCGGTCACGATTACGAGGCATTATTACAAAATCTATTTTGAAGCTCCACGTTTTCTTCCATAGGTGAAATACGTCCTGTGTGACATTTACGGCAAATAAGCCAACACATAATGTCTTTTACAGCTGCCCGATAGTTTGAACTGAATGCAATCAGGATAAACGGATTTAACGCTGTACTAAGCAACGGAAATATGTAATAGAAAAAACCCACAAATAAAAGACATTTATCCTTCATAAATATCGATGGATATAGTATTTTTAGAAACAAGTAAACATAAAGAGGTGTCCAGCAAGCGAAAAATCCCAGCGTGACCGATCTAAAGATCCTCATAATGTTATCATTTTGTTTAACTCTCTTAGCATGTATGTTGCCTCTGTTACCGTTTACTAGCTTCGCTCGTCTTTTTAATTGTTTCATGATGCGATGATAGAGGACAAGTATTAAAATCAGTGGCGCACAATAGAATACTGCAAAACCTAGGAGGTGGTAGATTTTTAACGCTAAGCCACTCATTCTGTTTCTACAAAATGTCTGTTGTTCTTCTTTAACGATTTCACTGTAAACAAAGTATGGAATTAAGCCCAACAGAGACAGAACCCAGGTCAGAAGAAGAAAAACTGCTCTTATCCTTGTGGTGATGTTAAGGGCTTTCAACGGGAATACGACTGCAATGAATCTATCCACGGCGATTAACACCAAGCTCTGAATTGACACCACATACGAGACTGCCCGCGAGTAAATTCCTAATTTGCAAGCAAATTTGGCGAGTTTTGGGTCCGCAATGAGGCTTCCACCAGCTTTCAACATGCCTTCTGTCGCGTAGAGCGGCCAAGCCAGGACAACAGATACTAGGTCAGAAATTGCCATGTTCACTATGAAGTAATTGGAACTTGTCTTCAATGTGACCATCTTCATGAAAGTTACGATCACAAGAAGGTTCCCTGTGCTTGCTAAAAAGCTGACCATTGAGAGGGTGACTGTGAACATTGTTGACACGCCGACAGAACAATTTGTTTGGTTGATATTATCAGCTTCTGTATTGTTATCCATCTTCCAACACAGTTTCGTCGTCTCTTCTCTTCTTTTGGCTAATAGTATTTCTTCAACCCACTGAGTTTCGTTGAAATGATTCTTTATTGTGATGATTTATCAAGTATTGCAGTCCAATATCAGGCATTGCAGCCCATTTTAAAGTTTAATGTTTATTTACCTTTCAACCAACAATTGGCAGTAGGCAGGAATACAATTTGATATATATACTCAACGTTAGGCGCTGTTAAATATTTATACGTTAATTTGCGAAATACGAATTTGAATTTTAATAAATGTTATCACTACTTCTAATTTCAGTAGACCAAACATAGAATTTTCTGGACGTTTCTTATGTAAATAATGGTGATAATCACCTGCAAATCTACGCAAACTAAAAATTATCCACCAATGTAGTCACAGGAAATGATGAAATATTCGATCATTGGGTACTAGTTAAAATCGTAAGAAAATGGATGTCTCGCTCGCAGTTTTTGGCTTAATGAGAAAATAAACTTAGCAAGAATGTTGTAACACTTTGCTGATAGTATTTTCCTCGCGCAACCCGGCAATTGAATGCTTAGGTTTTTTCTCGCCACACTCTTCCCTCTCTACTGCATGCGTATCTTTGTTCAGTTGAAATTAAAATTCATTTCCCTTTAAACCGGTTTAAGATTAACTAGAATCAAGACATTTTTAAAGAAAAACAAAAACGGAGGATTTAAAATTATATGGAACTGCCAGACTAGATCTAAATACTGAGTATCACGCTGATTGATTATACCATTTATCTCCAAAGCAGCGTCTGGGATGTAAACTGGAAGCTAATAGCGTCGCGCACAGTTTCTAAAAATAGATTACATCACTAGAGACCCCCCAAATGACTCAGACAAGAATTACAGTGCGCTAGAAGGTTTTGTATGAGCGCGTTGTCTTCTAGACCAGAAAATCAGGCAAAAATGGAACGATTGGTAGTCTAGGTTTTTGAAGTCCAATATCAAGTATTGCAGTCCATTTTAATGCTATGTTCATTCACCCTTCAACCAACATTTGGCAGTAGGCAATTTTAGTAAATGTTATCACAACTTCTGATTTCGGTAGACAAAACATAGAATTTTCTGGAGGTTTCTTAAATTAGGGACCTTACGCAAACCACGACGGCAACGGTAACGAGAAGGTCTCCAAACAAAAGGTTTAATGAGCAGTACAATGGCTGTGCACGCGCGTTATAATTCTTGGTACATTTCTTTTCCGTCCTCTGCAAATCAACAACGTGAAATGACCAATTTCCAAGTTTTTTGACAACGGGACCCACTACGGCTAAGTTTTCGTATTTCTGTTAGGAACTGAACGCATTCGTAGCATATTCAGCAGAGGCAAGTTTTAATACCGACAAACACACTAAATCGACCTAAATAAAAGTGAAATTCCAAAATAAAATATAAGCACACTTCAGTAATAGGCGTCGTTCTCGCCGTCGCCGTCCTACATACGTAAGGTCCCTAATAATGGGCTAACCACCTGCAAATCTACGCAAACTAAAAATTATTCAACAGTGTAGTCACAGGTAAGGATAAAATATTAAATCATTGGGTACTAGTTAAAATCGTTAGAAAAAGGATGTCTTGATGGCAATTTTTGGCTTAAGGAAACTGTTTCAAAGGAAAAAATAAACTAAAAAAGAATGTCGTAACATTTGTTGATAGCATTTTCCTCGCCCAACCCGGCAATTGCATGCCTATGTTTTTTCCGCCACACTCTTCCCTCACTACGGCGTGCGTATCTTTGCTCAGTTCATTAACCAGAATCATGACATTTTTAAAAAATGATGTCATTTTCTTTTTTCACTACAAAAACGGAGGATTCTAATTTATGTAACAAAATAAAGACTAGACCGGTCTCAATACTGGTTCTAAGATTTCGCTGATTGATTAAATCATTTATCTGCAAAACACTGTCCGGGATGTAAACAGGAAGCTAATATCTAGCTATTTCTGAGAAGAAGAATTCGGTCTCTAAAGAAACGAGAAACACCTTTGTTAAATTGAAATTTAAAAATAAACCAGGAAGCAAATTAAAACAGAACGACAAACTGCACGTTTTGTCGATGCAGGTGATATGGTGAGGTTAAAACGATCGATTACCATAATGCGAAACTTTAATATACACATTATCTAATCTTTTCGCTTATCAGACTTAATGGCTAATACAATCACTTACCGATGGATTTATCATGTCTTACTGAGATATTAGCTCTTTTTCCTTGAGTACGTGTGCGGGCTGAATTCTGTAAATCCTGCAATCTGACTGGTTCCGGGTGTGGGCGGAAATTTACGATCTCGCTTACGCTTCATTTCGGGGAATATTTGAAATATTTCACCAAAAATTTTCCAGTTAGAATAACTTAGCCGTTACCATGAGCATTTAATTGATATTAATCGACAAAATTTAATTTTACGCAATTTTCATTTTGTGCTTTCGTTTGGAAGTCAGTTGTACCCTCGATCGAAAAAGTTTAGGAACAGGTACAGTTTTTAATTGAAATTCAAATCGCCGTATATTAAGTAAAATATTGAGTTCAAATTCTTTGTTTTTTATTCCTGTTTTTCCCCCAAGCCAAATGTCTATCAAGTTTCATTCGAGAAGTATTAATATTATTTACTCCAAACAGTTGTGCTGTTGAAAAGAACCAAAATCTATACGTGAACAGTTTGCCAAGGTTCCTTTCCTTTTAAATCAATGAAAATTGTAAATTGCTGCATATGCTATGTCTCGTAGAATTGTTTTCATTGCCCCTTTGTTAACGCTGAGGTCCTAAAGCCTTAGGTTAGAAGAAATAATAGCTGTGACTCAGTGGTATAGTTAATAACGTCCGTTGGTGTCTATAGCTATCTACTGGACTTTCTGTTATTAAATAATCTTAGTGTAAGATTGTTTCTCAGACTTTCTCGTCAGTTTTAAGTCTTTCATTTCGCAGTTTTTTTTAGTTTATTAGTGACATTGAACAACGACACTTGCGAGGACCTGTGCGCAATCATACAGATATTGCGAAGCAACCTTCTAAGCACACCAAGGTTTATTTAGCAAATGAAAAAAGTAAAAATAATTCGTTATTTGCCGGACTAGGTCGGTCGATATAGGAAAAAAATTTGCCCTAGGTCTCGAGTGCGGCCCTCAGCCGTAGTATTCAGGACTTCATAATGGAACGGCAAATGACACATATCATATGCATTTGGTATAATCGACAGTACATGAGCGGTATTTGATAAACACTTAAAAAAACACAGAGCCACAGACATCTTCTATATGGGACTGAATACTTTGTCTCCTATTGGGATCCAGTACATCTTTCTAATTTTATGGACATGCCAACCCCTTAACCTTTCTCCAAGCGTTTGATGTCCAAGACGTAAAGATATCTTTCTTTAAAAACGTGTTGAAAAGTGTCCTGCCTGCAAAATTAATTTAGGTTGAGGTATAAAATATAATGACGAAATGGCCTGATCGGGTCCTCTGTTACAAAGATGTCTTCCCTTTTGTTTTTACTTGAAATACCTTTTCCAACAACTGTAAACTTTATAAACCGTAAAGCAAAGAAGCTAAGATAAGGGACCTGGACACTAACTATTCTGGTTATACTTACAGAATTCGCAGATCAGTGAGGTCTTGAAAGATTTCGGGGGAAAGCTCAATCAACCGGTTATCCGCCAGATACCTGATAAATATGAGATTGAAAATTGAGGTATAAATATATAAAAACCAAATACGTCAACAATCCTCAGGGAATGTAACGTTTTAATACCAATTGTAAAAAAAGAAGTTTAATTTAAAAATCATGAGTGTGTAAAGAAAATGAGGAACAATTCTGAAGGTAATTAGTTGCGGTGTCGATCAGTGTTTCACATATTCTCCACTTTCCGCCAATCATGTCAGTACAACAAACGTTCTACTTACAGTTCTCTCAGTGAAGAAAAATTCTGAAATGTCTTCGCTGATATTGTAGTTAGTGAATTTGAACGTAGGTCTCTGAAAAAGTGACAATATAAGGGTAATAAGGAGTCTTTACCAGCGTGAAAATGGAGATTTACGGAAAATTGAAGTTGGCTTTAATCTCGTAAAAGTTGGTCGTACAGGTTCATGCAATAACTTAAATGTTGTTGAAGGTTTTCAAAGCCGATTTCTACTCTACCGCGCTTGAAGTTTCCAACATTGATTTTTTTTTTTCTGAGACTTTTACCACTGTAAAATGATGAGTTAGTTATGTCAGAAATGTAAAAAAGATGGGGGTCACCGACTTAGTAATGGTGAGAACAATCCCGGAAGACCACCCTAAATCTGCAAAAATCGGGCTTCGTTAGCGATTAAGGCCACAGTGTCTGTAAGCCCAAAATTATTGCAATTAGATCTTTCAAGTGAAATGCTCGCTACCAAATATTGTTAAGTGGACCTATTAAGTATATTTAGTCAACTGGTGAGGTTCCTTAAAGAACAAGTTCGCATTTAGCGACCATAGTTTCACGCGCCTTACAACCGCAAGATGACAGGATTCGATGTCCCGTGGACAGAAATCTTGAATTTTTTTTAACTTCCCACATTGACTTTTTTGTTCATTTTGGAACAATGCAGAGATAATTGTAAATAAAATCTGTTTCTGGAAGGTGAAGTAGGGGTCACCGAACGTCCAAGATCGTTAAATCCAGGCAAAGCTATAGCAATGACCATCTACCCTATCATTGTTCATTTTATTATTCAGAGGGCGCTCTCCTGCATGACGTGGCGTCTGAATTTTCGTGCGCAGTAAGGATTCGCAGAAACAATTAGCGCGAAAATCCTTAAAGTTGGCATGCAAGGAACTTTAAGCAAATACTTGAAGTTCGCTTAAAACAGTTTGGTCTCTTTAAGGAAGCTTAAAACATGAGTGTATAGCTAGTCTACGGCTTAGTTTTGAAACTGTAAAGCGTATAAAGACTGCCTAAGTTAGAAATTTACTACAGCATTACGCCAACCTTACGAAGCAGTAGAACTATGTTTTCATGCTGTGTTCACCATCAGTGTTACGTTAGGTGACTGTATTTAGCAGCGAAAGGGGATTACGTCTTTTCAAGAACTATTTACCTTTAGTTAAGGTTGCATTTTATCGATATATGTAAAGAGGGTTTCCAAAGCTAAAGCAGATTGTCTCAAGTACTTACAAGTATTTCACCGAGCTCCTTGAGCCACGAAAACTGTTTTCAAAAAGGCCTGTTAACTTATTACTCCTCAGATCCCTGTGTGTAAATAAAAAAAATACTTTTTCTATTAATAATTTCAAGTATATCCCAGTGTTTTCGGAAATCATATCTTGCATTGAAATGCAGTTAGAAGATCGTCGGGCCCAAAGTTGTGCTTTTCGTAAAAGAGAGATGCATAATTCAGATATTCGCACGGTCGTGCATCTATTTTGCATATCAGTCTTCCATTTCCCATGCATACACATAGAAACTCAAGTGTCCTGTGAATAACATGTGATGTAATGTTAGCGAAGCCAATCACGGCATGGACGCTACTTTCCAATTAGTGCCATAAACCTCTATGCATAGTGCGTGCGTACTTTATGTGAAATGCTGATACAATCCCTCGGGCGTCATTATGACCTATCATTGCCCAAGACGTATTTTTCAAGTTTTTGTCCAAACTACGTAATATTTACTATTCTGTAATGAGTCGAGTTGAGTTAAGTCATTAGTTTTAGTATACTATTTATACATAGATGGCATCAATAACAGTATTGTATCACTCTCTGATGGTCTCATTAGTTACTTCTATTCTGGCAATATAGTTAGTACGTGGCCTGACTGACTTTTATTTACAACAACTTAAGATTTCTCGTGATCTAATACTGGAACTTTTGTTTTAGTGCATAGTTTTCGTTTTTGTCTGTTTCAAAACAAAAACAGATACAAAACTTTGAAAAACGTTTCTCTTTCTTCCGTAGTCATTTTCTTATAACTCAAACTCATTTCGCTTTCAATGACATCCTTTTACTTACAGTTTTTCGAGCCGTTTGTTGATTTCCACTGAGATTCCATACAAGTCATTGTCACTTAAGATCCTACAAAAAAATGAAGTAGCTTTTCATTAATCTCGAGACAAAATGAAACTCTTCTCCAGGCAACCATTTTGACTTTTTGTACCATTTTGGCCTTTTGTGCCATTTTGACATGTTTTGTACCATTTTGACTTTTTGCACCATTTTGGCTTTTTGTACCATTTTGGCTTTTGTTCAGAGAACAGCAGTGTGGACTGGAGCCAGTCAGATATAATAGGACTATGCTAAAGCTAAGAGAGGTGCAAAAAGATTTCAGAAGTTCGAGTAACAAATGGCCAAGAACTTCGTATCGAGATTATTTACATCGTATAACAAACTTCCGCGCGACTGTTTTAAATATCTTCTCAAAAGAAATTATTTCTAACAAGACCAAATGTCGAAAACAATTGTTGAAGTTCATAAGAACGCTTGAAAGTACTAGTACAACGAAACTGATGTCGAAATTTTACCTGTTGCTGCACAATTTCTCTGATTCTTACAATTTATTTTCTCGGGATTCCATAGGCAGCTGTCTTTGGTGTTATTTCAGCCTACTATTTATATCTTTAGCTTTTAGGAAATGCAAAAAGGTTTGTAATATACTTAAAATTATTCTGGTACTAGGTTTTTGTCACGGAAAACCAAAATTACTCGATTCCCTATCGGATTTCATCTTAATAATTCATAAGTGTAAAGTAAAACGCTGAGTGACGTTCTGAAGTTGGATGGAGGGAGCTTGCAGTACTCGTAGCGAAAACTTTTATAGCCACGCATTTGCCATTACAGCCGGACAACAAGACATGCTTACAGTTCTTTGAGAGACAAAAGACCATTAAAGACTTTCGGCAAGAGGTCACTAATCCGGTTATGTTGAATAGACCTGAAAGTAAGCAAAAACAGGTCAAATTTAAACATATTGCATTTCTGCACAACACCATGACGTTGCCGCTTTAAATGGAAACAAGCCGCGAACATTTTATAAAAGCATTTTACTAGCGTGGGCTGGAGGTCCGTGATAACACATTGAATGATCTCGCCAAATAACCTAATCATGTCATATCCAACAAGCGCGTGGGCTTTAGCAGGAAATTATTTTGCTTTACAATCTAGAGACTTGCCAAGCTCAAACTTTTGAACCAACGGTGTTTCTTGGAGTCGCCAAAGATTCGCAAATCAAACCTTTACTCGATGATCAAAACCACTAAAGAACTGTTACTTTTTTGGTTGATTTCTTTTAGTAGTAATTTTTAACTTGTTGAGAGATATTGATTGCTGATTTTACTACGGTGCCATACACTTTTCAGTCCACTTGTGCCTAAAAAGAAAAATAAGTTTGATAACAAGCTGTTCGTAGTAGCTCTTTACTATTCAGTTATTTGTGTCCATCAACTCACAGATAGTTCAAGGAAGACAAGTCGTTGAATGCCCCCTCTAAAATTGTGAACGGTTTTGAATTATGCTCCGTAATTTCCCTGAAGTAAACAAGATAGAAGTAATAAGTGCTGTTAGAAGAATTATATCTAAATTAAAATTTCTTCACAAGTGGCAATCGAAGATCAGGCAGAAAGATTGTAACAATAAATAACCAAAAAAACATACGATTGGCCCTCTTGGTTTCGTTCTATAATTCGATGACAATTTTTGATGCTCGAGAATTTTACCAGATTGTTGAATTTCGGTTGCTTAAACGCAAATAACATTTGATTTCTTTGTTTCTAATTTTATGCAAGGTACATATATGAGGTTCGCAACTTGTCATACGCAATTTTGAGTCTCTCGTAGTGTGTTGGAGGAGTAACGCGGAGGTCAATAACCAAAATAAATATATTGATAAACTGACCACTCCTCAATGGGGATTTTCAGGGCCAATGAAATTAACATAACATGGCTACAAATCCCACCTGGCAGGAGGAGTTAAACTCGGGACTACAGAGAACAACATTAGCTAGTTGTCATTGCGGGACACGAAACTGCGACCTCCGGGAGCCCTGACCACTCGGCCAGGAGGCCTACTTAATACACCAGTAGTACGGAGGTTGCCAGTATGCTCTTGCTCGTAAAGAGCTGGGTTTTTTTTTTCTAGGGGTCTTAAAATTGGAATTACACTGTAATTGCATTTAAAAAAAAACACTTTATTGGCAGTTCATGTACGATTTCAATGATGTTTATCACTGAAAAACGCTCACTATGTTAGCAGAATCAGCTCCGAAATACTTACAAATACTTCAGTTTCTTGAGTCCCAGAAACGCATTCGTTGTCAAGTTGCTAAGCCAAGTACTTTCGAGCACCCTATCCAAAGTTAACAAAAATCATTAACGATTGACTCGCTGACATGGCTCACAATGCATGTCTCGATTGATGCTTCGAGGTAAAGTTTTACTTACAAGTATTGTAAATTAGTTAAGTATCCCATCGAGCCGGGAATAATATGCCTCAAACTATCGCTCCAGCGAAATAACCTGAAAACAACAACAAACATTTACAAGTTTTGTGCAAATAGCGTCCGAGCCGCATAAACAAGCGTACTTATTAAACGCATAGAGTACCTCCTCGAGTTGCCTGTTCTGTCCAGTTATAGAAGGAAAGATGACGAAATCGAAAGGGTCCCGGCCACAACCGAATAGATAGAGCTATTGTTACATGTACAGTGCTGGGCCGCGATTAAAAGTTAACCGGAGAATTAATTTTTCTTGTATAAAAATGCTTTTCACTGCTTTATGTTTTGTTTGGTTTGAGATTATACCAAGTCAAAACTGATTGACAAACAATGTAAACGGGAATTAAAACCTCACCGAAAGGTCAAAAACCGAAATCAAACTTCTCGCTAATCTTGTGTTAGCTCAATCGGGCTTTGAACAACCCGGCCCTGTTTTCTCCTTGCGACCACTATCAAAAGGACTTTCCCCGGAGGGAGGATCGGCATGTTCCATTACCCTATTGAAAAGTTCGCTTTTTCTTTCTTGTTCCCTTTTTAGATAAATTCTACTGTTCCCTATATTTCCTTTCAAAGTTTCGTCTTCTTTGAGAGTAGAGATATCCTTTGTTCACTTGGAATAAATATTCATGTTCCCTTGTTCTCCAAAACCCCTTGGACACCCTCTATGAAATGGACTGTAATAACCCTCATAAGGGAAGAAGTGAGATGTTTTCCCAAGCCCCGTTGCAGAAATAAAAACTCAACTTTCCCTTTCAAACCATTTCAGAAAAGTATTATTTCCAATAGAAAACACTTATTTAATTCCAAACTTTGGTAACATTAACAATTTGGATTAAATACTTTGCTTGAGCCTTGTAATGGCTCAGGTAAGGAGGTTCACGTAAACTTCTTTTTGGGATTTGCAATAAAAGAACCTATACACCGAGGCTATTATGACTAAGCAATGCAACTTACAAGTATTTGGCTGCATCAGGTATGTCTTGTGGGACCGTATATACACCTAGGTACGACGTTTGTATGCAATCAACTCGGATCCAAAAAGGATCCGACCTCGGCACATAACAACTGCATATCTTTGAGCAATCTGAAAGAAAAATTCATAGATGTTGAAAACATGACTGCATAAATTACACCACATCATGGACTTAACGGCACAGATAAGAAGATACCCTGGCAGAGCCAGATGTTCGCGGAATACTTTAGCGAGGTAATTGACGCATTACCTGGCAAAGGACACGACGAAGGGAAAATATGTGACTCTTTCAAGGTGAGCAATGACCAGATGGCTTGAATACGTACTTTCTTACACATGCATATGCGATACAAATAATAAAAACACAACATAAATGGCATCCCTTTGCTTATACCTTGCGTGTTAACCAGTAATCTTTTGTCGTCCGACCCGAAAGAGTTCCTTGCCACACACTTAACCTCGTCTAGTCGCCGTGAATACACCTCGTAATTATAAATAACGCTCGTACTATTTTGTAGAATCTGATGCGTTATTCCATCTCTACTCTTGTACCACGTGATTACAGGGGCAGGTCCACGCTTCGCTTGACACAACAAGTTTGACGACGAGGAAGAAAGTATCGTAACATTTTCCACCTTTGACTGAAAGTTGGGTGATTCTGCGGAAAATGAGCAATAAAGCATTTAGGAGAGCCTGTAGAAAAATCTATTCAGTTATTCAGTTATTCGCTCGTTACAGCGAGTTCACATTTTTGTGAAATTAAGGAAAGTTCGAAATACCGCTCGATCAACCAAGATGGCCGATGGAATTTATGAAACGTTAAGCATTTTCAACAGGCTAGTACAGAAAGAGGGGAAACTTGCTTTGATTTCATATTCATACAGTTTGTAATTAACTCTTTGATCATTTCTCTGAGTTATATATCTTCTTGAAGTAAATAAGTTTTGTCTTTTTTGTTTTTGACCGTTATGAAAATACAACTGTCACGATTTAATTTACATACCAAATTTTAACTGATTTGAGAAAGTTACTAATTAGTCCGGGTGCCCACGCTGGGAAAGGGGGTTAAAAAATGATTTCGTTTACTCGACAAGCTGGCAAACTTTGACTCGCCCAGTAAAGTTCCTTAGACCTTAGGGAATAATGATGGGGTGGCAGTGGAGCTGGCCAAGTGGGCCATGGAAATTGACAGCACCTCAAAGTACACCCCTCTTCAGTGTCTATGTGTTTTTAAAAGTCATCTTCACAACACCCTGGGACGAGGGGGGAAATAGTTAATGACCTATAGCCATCAACAGATTTTGTCTAATAATACAAAATTTTCACAAGACTGAGTTCATGCCATGGATAACATGATGATGTTTTTAATAAGTCACATGATCAGAGTATGATGCCATAAAATTGACCAAAACGGATAAAGGCAATACGGCCGAGTACATTTTATCTGTTCAGGCAATCTTAAACGTCTTTTTGGATATGGCATTTTACATTTGTTCTTATTTTTGAATAAAGTTCCTTTCACTCAACCTCGTGCAAAAATTGTTAATCATCTATCTAGACAGGGTCGTGTGTTGTTAGTTCCCCCGCATTATTGTGCTTTATTGACAAAGGTTAATTGTGCAAAGTGTGCAGATCAGCCAATAAAAATGTAATCATTGTCATGTCCATTGAAATTATTTTCTATCACGGAAAATTCTACATTTAATAATCTATCAAATAGTTATACCTAATCGTACCTTTTTGGTGGGCTTCGGTGGCATATACATGTAAGGCGAGTTTGTTCGAGGCATGGTTCGTATTTTGACGAGAAGTAGTCGAGCCAAAATACCCATAGCGAGACCAAACGAGCCTGATATGCAGGCGAAGCGTACCAAAAAGGTACGATTAGGTATTTACCGTACTCAAACTCATTCAAGTGACCGTGATATCGTGGCCAGATCAAGTCAGTGACTTGATATTGAAAGATATCAGGGCAGTCGACACGGCTTCGGATCGGCTAAGTGCGAATTTGGGTTGGTAATAAACGATATACAGACCTCCCTTGCTTAAAGGTATTGCTTGGTAGCTTGCATGGAATCCTGTATTTGCAGTCGATCGTGAACTCCTGCCATATCTCTCTACTACCATTACATTGCTACTGGACCATATACGTCGAGGAACAGCATCTGCTTCACATTGAATATGAAGTACATTACTTGACATGGCATCAGCATCCTTTACAATCAAAAACATGTTATACAGGCATGCTCCAGGACCCAGATTGATACTTTCAAGGGTCATCTCTACGAAGTGCTCCTTACGAACTGTGATCTTCCATTTTTTGTATTTAACACAGCTGCCTGTGGTCTCGGGTGGGCTGGTAGGTGTAGTCGTGGGTGTAGTTGCTGAAGGTAACGGCGAGGACGTCGGCACAGTCGTCGGCGTAGGGCTTTCAGATGGCTTCAGCGGTGTCTCCAAAGTAAGCTTATCGCCAAACGTTCCCTCGTCACCTTTAAGAGATATCAAACAGTAGGCAGGTGGAAGTGTACCAACCAATGTCGCATACTGGGATGTTGGAAACGGTGTCGGATTGTATGACACACCAACCGATGGCGGATTTGTAGTTGTTAAGACTGTGAAGACAATTTCGTCAGTTTTTTTGTCAGTACTTTTATGAAATTTGTGAGACTCATTTCTGAATTATTCTTATGTTTTGTAACTTGTAAATACACTAATTTTTAAATTGTTCTTCGGTTTTGTAATTTCTCTTAATAGATAGGTGTCCTATATTAGTAGAGGGTTATTCCTCGATTAAAACAATTTGACACGTTAAAAAAGTCATTATCATTATTTATTATTATTATTATTATGTACCGTTTCCATGGACAGTTTGATTGGAGAAAAAAATTCTTCCCTTGCACGTGCAGATTATTATAGTATTTAAATTTAGGCCCCCTTTACATTACTCTAGATCCGGTGAAATTTGGAAACAGCGTTTTAACTCTGAAAACGCATTAAACGCTTTTCGTCCACATATTCATCGGAGAAATTTGAAAACCACGACAACCACCGTCATTTTGGATTTGTGTTTGATTAAGACTCCGTCAGGGAAATCACATTATTATCGTCTGACGTCACCGTTTCGCAAAGCTCCGTTTTCAAAATGTTTTCCGCCCAAACTAAAGACGCAAAGCTGGAGTTTCCAAATTCGGTTTGAAGAGCGTTTTCGATAAACTCCGCTTTAGTGACGGATCAGTGTGGACGGTAGGCCTAACAGTAGAAATAACGCTGCGTTTTCAAATTTACTCCGGCGTATTATGGGATTGGAGGGGCCTTAACCGACGATATATTTTTCTTTTATTTGGGGTTGAAAAATAAGGCAGATGCTTTATCTTAGGAAAACTATTAACGGCAGCAATTAGTTTCCTTGAGGGCAAGTTTTAAACAAATTTTAATGGGGATTAATACCGCGTCAAAACATGCAATCGGCACGTACTATGTGAAATAAAAACCCAAGGCGAAAAGCAAGAGTCCTTGCATTTCTTAAGACCTAATCAATAAATGTAAAGATTCGTTTATTTGAAACTATTCCACCTTGCATAAAAAATCAATTTCAAGATTGCAGATCATCACACGACGCACTTACAAAAGAGAGATGGGAGTGTGGGTAGTAAGCCTTGAACTAACAGATATTTTTGGTCGGGAACATTTTTTGGTGGAATTTATCATATGCTAGGCGAGATTCACGAGTGCTCCGATACATTGACTTAAAAAAAGAAGACTGCTGGCACAAGAAATACTAAAAAAAAAACACTTGTTAAATTTGCTGACATATTTTGAAAGGATTAGGACATGCCAAAGGCCACGAGCGCTGTTCAGAAAAAAACAACAGATGTGCATCGTTTGCAGCCACCGAGCAGCTTATTTAACATTTGCCGAATTGATTTCATAGTAGAGACGGAATTAAAGCCGTCTTGGACGGGAAACTTGTCTTCTGACGGAAAACTTATCTAATATGAATCCGGTGAAGGACGAGTTTCCTATCTCAGATTTACTCGTCTATATAGCTACTTTTCTGTCCAAATCAACTGGCAAATAAAACGGAAAACTCGTCTTTGACTAAAATCTCTCTTAAATCATTCTGGATGCGAAAATCACGACGACGTTCAGTCGCGATGTTAACACGATTTACCGCGCGATCCACAAATTCCTTTTAGACGGTATTCTGTCACACGAAATCCCGTCTGTGACTATTTTCCCGTCTAAATATAAATTGGGCTGTTCTCTTCTCCTTCTTCCAGCAATGTTCAGTCGTTTTTAGTAATGTCACTCCTCTTATTAATTCTTACTGGTTATAAATATTCTTCGAGAGCGCACTTTCATCGATTACAAAATTAAAATATCAAGATCACTTACCTTTCTTCCACACAAGTTGCGATAAAAACCAGAACACAAAACCAGTAATGGTTTTCATATTTGTTCAGCAAGCAATAAGACAAAATAGGTACCTTAGTTGAGACTTTGCGAAAGCCAAAATTACACAACCGTTACATCATTTCAGCTTCCGCGCCATATTTAAACAATTCTTAACAACGTTTGTTTGCAATACGCAGATGTTATTTTAAGTTCAAAAAAATTCAAGTCCGTTCATTCGACAAATCCTGCACCGCGATGACATTCTATTGAGAACCAATGTGGTTCCCAGTGATAGTAATTTCAAACACTGTCATCTTTATGCACATTTGTTTATTAACAATTTTGTAATCAGACTTTTAAGTTAAAACATGGGTTAAAAATGCAAATTGAAGCCTCGGAACCTGATCTACGCCGTATAAATGTGGAAACGGCTTTTTCACTGTGACAGCGCAACAGGAAAATTCCATGTTGGAAAACGAATTAAATGTCTACCGTCCACACCGCAACTCAGGTTACGCACGCACTTAAGGCCTGGATAATTCTTCATTCCGCCATCTTTGAACGGAATCGAAGAAATAACAGCTCCGAAAATGTCATAATCCGGGGCCGAAAGAAGATTCTGGTAGAGACAACAAAATTGATTACGTTTCGTGGTCTGACGGCGAGGTGGAATTATCGTTAAAAGTGGATTACAAATTAAGATTCAAAATCGATGGACAAGATCGACTTGGAATCTTGCCAAAATACTTAATCACAAGACATCTTAGAGGAGTACAAAGAGCAGTTCTCATTTATGTTTCCCATTAATGTTTGTTTAATCGCTAGCTGCAAGCGAGCGAGTGTGACTTTTTATACTGCAATATAATAGGCCTCCGCTAGCAATTAATTCAGTGTGTACAGCTGTATACGTAGATGGTTGGATCTGTTGTAGCAAAAAAAAAATCTTTGTTCTGTCGTAAAAGTGTTGGCAAGCTTGCAAAGACAAACACATCGGTACATCTTTTTTCTTTATTTTATTTCACTTTCTTTAAGGTGAGCTGAACTGATTTATAAATTTGAATTTAAGTTTAAGTTTATAATTTGTTTTTTTTTAAGTTTATTTTGAGAGTTTGCTTTTGTTTAATTAAAAATGTTTTTTTAAGCTCTTGTTATGCTAATCGCATACTCGGAGAGAATTCAGCAATGATTCGTTTTTCGTAGAGCAAATAATTTAAACGCTGAAATGTGGAGGTTTCAGTAGCGTTTAATGTTAACTCCATTTCAACATTTTACCAAATAGCGAAAAACCGAGAAAGAAAATATAAATCTATTTTCTTGCATGTCCGTGTTGTTTCCACCAGAAAAATTAAATGTTCTAATGTAAAGAGTCGCATCAAACCAAAGAAACCCGGAAAATGCCGTTCATAATAATTACCTTTTTGTTGGTATGAGATCAAGGAAAGTGGATTTCACTGGCACAAACATCTGGAAATTCCATATGACAGCCATCTAAATCTTGTTTGAATTATTCTAGATACATCTGAATCTACTTTTGCCATTACTATACGCCATTATTAAATGATCGGGACTCTTAGCTAGGAAGCAAACATTTTTCTTGTGTAATGGTGAACTCAACTGAAGACGAATTACTGGTCATCTTTACCGTTAAAAACGCAGCCCACACTCTAAATAAACAAGGCAAATAGTACTCTAGATTTTGCTGCCATCGTCTTTCTCTGATTGGTCGATTGACAATAAATTACAATATTGATCTTGTCTCCCACTAACACCTGAGTTTGATAAGATTTGACGGATGACAAAAATTAATTAAGGACTGGACTTATGCAAATTATTCCCTCTATCCTATCTCACGCCATAATTAAACAAAAGGGAGTCAGTTCAATTTTTCATTTGCTGCACATGTCGACATAATCTCTGTGGACAAGAAAAGTCTGCTGCAATTTTCTGCCTTTTAGGTTTTGCTATCAGTCGGATGGCAAAATGGTAGGCGATAACTTCCTTTATTTTTGGCTTACTTGTCGAGTTATTTTCCAGCATAAATTCCAAATATTGAGAAGTAACTTCTGTCTTCCAAAGCACCACATCTTGTTTCAGCTTTTAAATACGCGCAAAAAATTACTTTTTAAGGTAATGAAAGTAAACAGTATTTTCTACAGTCCTAAGGTTTTATCATGCTGGCATTATGAGCAGTCTTGCTTCTTTTCTTCCGCCAATAGCTCATAGCGCCGTGTTCGCTCTTGATCTAATGACTCAATTATTGCTCGGTTGTGAAATATGGCAATCTTTGACAACTGGCAAAGCCTTGAAAAATAAGAAAACAAGAAAGCACATCCAGGTCAACAATGCTGTCGTTCTATTCTTCTTATGCAAATATTACGTTGAGTATAAATCATGTTTTTTTCTAATATCATTATTTTCATATACACAGGTGTTTACACAGGTACAGCGAACAACAGAGAAAGCAATTTACACAAATATAAATTGGTTTGAACCTGCTTCATCGTCGAAGCCAAATTCGGTCTCAGTATAACTCAGAGTGGCATTTATCCCTTCTCGCTTAGCGTCCTGATGGGCAAGTGGTCGTTTAATATGAGACCTTATGAGATAAATCGGGACATAATCTAAACACTGTGAAATTCATATGACTCATTTCTCAATGTTCTGAATTATCCAATTTTCTAGTGAATCGTCTTCTTTTCATTTCTCATCCTTGCCTATTAAACAAATTTTGAGCCAACTTGTTGGTTGGAACAAGAATAAACGTTTTTATACCCTTTTTTACCCCCTCTTTCTTTGCAAACTGGTTATAGTTTGTAGCTGTTCTTTCAATCCTGCAGCTCTTTCCTTAGATTCTTGTCAACTGTCGTAACTGACAACAGTTCCAAAAGGAGTACCACGAGAGGCAAGATACCTGTAACTATCATACGAAATTTGCTGAGGTTAAACGAAACCGTTTCAGTCGTTTTTGTTTTGCAGTACAACCTTCTCAAAGTCAGTAATAATCCATCAAGTTTGAACAGAGAAAATCATGACCGTGACGATGTTTGGATATATCTTAACAAAATACCATAGATTTTTATCATTTTAATTTTCCGTATTTTCCATAGTTTTAGTTTCGGTTGAGAAGATTCATCAAGCACTCAAGACAGTGTTTGACCACATTTCCAAACACCTCCAAGCTCATCAAAGTATTCCACTAAGTGTCGTCTTTTTAACTCCCTTCTCGGTGTTTCGAAATGTAGTCAAACACGGTCTTTCGTGTTTGATATATTTCATCAAATCGCACGCTACCTCAGGACTGAACTCTCTTTACATTCAGAAGTATACCTCGAGAAATCGTTCTCCTTTCTGGAAATTTCGGAAAATGCTGTTCTATTCTTTTCCACCGGAAATTTGCTAAATTCTAACTAGAATTTTTAATCGAATGGAAAGTGCCCAGAGACTGAAGAAGAAAGAGATGGATTACAAACAACGAACTTGAAAATTCTGCAACACGTGCCAAGAGTAGAGTTGCTCTGTTAGTACACAGCAGTGGCCATCATATCCCTACTTTCTATAACTGACTGCTTAAATATATAATAAGCCTGTTTTCAAATCTGCGTACTCTTATAATACTTCGGTTATTTTAAGATAAGGGAGGATCATTGCCAATAACGTCTGGTTGGCAGAAGCCATGCAGTAGGATTATATTGGAAGTATCTGATTCCAAGGATAGGTGACCTTTTTCCTACGTTTAGTTTAAAGTCTCTGTTCGCAGGTATTGTCTCCTTTCGAGTCGCAAGCTAAAGGAACTTGTTATTAATTTTGTAGGTACATTTTATTCCGATGTGGTACGCTTGTTACATGTAAGCAGTCCATTCGGTCAGAGCCACTGTTTATGGTATCTTTAGTAGTTCCATAGTGCTAACGACTGCATTTCTTGTAGAGATCTTTCCAACAACTCAATCACCACAAAAGGCATTGTTGGTATTCCCAGTATTGGACTGGAACTAGCTTGCAACTGAGGCTAATGCGGGGAGTGTTTTCAAATGCTAATGACATTAATCTCTTTTTAATGATATTCCCCCGCATGAGCCTCAATTGCAAGCTAGTTCCAGTCCAACACGGAGAATACGAACATGGTCTATTCGTTCAAACAGTCTCAATGGTTAAATAACCTAGTGTATTTGTAAGTATGTCGTTGGTTTTACTGCTTTCATTTAGGTAGTAGTTTAGAAATTAACAGCCAATCGAATCTACCACTAAATGGAAGGACACGTCTTTCCTTTCTTCTTTTCCTCCTCCTCCTCCGCCTCAAGTTTCGTCTAGCTCCCTCAGAACATGTTGGATAACAAATCTTGTTGATGGTGGCAGTGTCCATTCTCATGGACGGTTCAGTTCAGTAGTTTATGGAGGAGACTTTTCTATTCAGCGGCTTACGATGAATGCTCTGTCTTTAATACGGTCGATTACAAGCAACTAACGTATTAGCTCTGCATCAGTCCAATGATTTTGCAGAACTATTGTTATTCCAGAAAAATTCAATTGCAGATAAAATTAATTGATTACTGTTCTGATACCACTTGAACTCTTCGAGTTTCCTCACGCCAGAAAAAAAAATCGACTTTGATTGAAATTTGTGATGAAATCATTCAACAGGCCCTCAGTTTATCAATGGTGGCATTAAAAAAAGGAAGCTTGTTAAAGTGTTCTTCAAGATAATAAACAATTATTGGATGAGGTTTTTGTGATATCCAGAATAATCAAGGTCGAGGTAGGGGTTATCAGCCGAAGCCGAAGGCTGAGGCTGGCAACCCTTACCGAGACCTTGATTATTCTGGATATCACAAAAACCGAATCTAATAACTGTTTTATTATACATTGAACGAAAAAAATGGAAGTCATGTTTTTGTTTCTTCGCTGACGGCAAGCAACACAAAGCGCGCGAACTTGATATGATTACCCGTGACCTTGAGTGTCCTTGACAAGATTATTGTATAAGCTGCAGAGACGACGTCACAGGCGCTGATTTCGAAAATTCAGTGTACGCTTTCAACCAATTAGAAAAGAGATAGTGAGTTCAATGTATAATAATACTCGTAAGCTGAAATGTTAGCTTTCTTTTCAGAGTATTTTAGGGCTTTTTGGAAATTAAAGATCACGACACAAAGATTGAAGTTATTTATTATTGGTCAGGGATTGGCATCGATCAGAAAGTGGGCATCACATTGTATCGTTACTCTAAACTATGAAAAAATATATTTTTCTCGTAGAGATCTTTTCAACAGTGGTCTAGTTCACATTTATCCAAATGCATTCAACAGCCTCTTCAATGTTGAGTTTCTGTAAGTATACTTGCTGATCGATTTTTCATTGAGTTAAGTTTAATCAAGTTGTGTAACACACCTGGCCGCCTTTGCGTACACTTTCTATGAGTGGATCATCTGTTGCTTAACAACCAGGTCCCGGTTGTTCGAAAGCCGATTAAAAAACCCGAGGTTAGCGGTTATTCCGCGATTGAGTTCCTTATTCCCGGGATAACTAATCGGGGGATTCCTGATTAAACTCGGATTAACGCGGTAAAACCGGTCTGTGGTGGGAGAAAATGGTGTAGCACTAGGGGAGGGAAGGGATAATTGACGGCTCCTACAATGTTGCTGAATAAAAGGGAAAAGAAAGCCCAGTTTTATTTCTTAACTACATTTGCTTTCTATATAAGAACCAATAAATATGCCTAAATTAAAATTAGAGCTGTGATAAAAAATCTGTGCAAGATAAACGCTGGACAAAGCTCTGTTAATCAGGCGAAAAATCAGTGAGCTCTTGAAAACGCTTACCGGTCTAACTTTCAGCCGTACTTCTTTGTAATTTAGGAATTTAGAATAGCCTCTAATCGGATGCGCTGATAAAGTAAGTTTGGCTAGGGGAAAACTCTAGAAAAGAAGAAAGCCATAAACTGAGAAAAGAAGCGAAAGCGGAGATTGATTATCTTAATTCTGCCGAATGAGATAAATAACTTTTTGAAGAACAAGCAAGGGTGACAGTAAACGAAACTTTAACAATATTGTCGAGGAAAAGGTTGTTGTTATTCATCGTGGTAGATGCAATAATAAAGTGTATTATCGTTTGTCTCACGATGTAGTAAAAAGTAACAATATTTTGTCTATTATACTCGCCTTTATCAAGCCAAAAAAGCGTTTAATTCCAACGCTGATCTTTCCTTTTAAATTGCAGTGGTTAGCAAGCGACGATTTCTACCTCTGAGAGCGGAAATGTTGAAATTTCTCATGATTTCTTGCTTCGCCCTCGTTGTGTAAAACATTTTGCGGATTGCCGAACAACGGTCCGTCCGTGTTGTGAAAGAACGCGGGAAAACCGGACGCGGGATGGCTCGTCCGTGAGAGAATAGAAACATCTATTTTGGAAAAGTCGTCAGGTAGCCAGAATTGCTTTTCTTTCCTTACCGGGCCCAGCATTGAAGCAAAATCAACAAACTGTAAGTCCGCCATTTTGATTTGTTTGTCTGTTTTTTCATCCGATTAGCGAGTTAATCCACCTCGCTATATTAGCTAGGTGTGTTAAATTTAACCCTTAGTTTAATCCTTGGATAGTGCTAATCGAGCCTCGAGGAACAGAATTTAATCGAAGAATAAATTTATTCTGTGAATTTGGACGATTTAATCGTGGGTTAGCGCTAATCGGCTTTCGGACAACCGGGGCCAGATAGCCTAAGGAAACTGGATAAGTTGTACATTATTTTGAATTTGGAGCAATCGTTCAAAAAACCGTACTTCTATGCCGCAAGTATCCTGCGTGGACTTCATGTATGAAAAGTGTTCTCTTGACAAGTTAGTTGTCAAACAGAGAAATTCTTCCTGCTGCTTAAAGTCAGTTCATGGTTGAACATAAAAATAGAGTGAAATGAGTTTAGCTAATATGAAGGATTGGCAATTTCACATACTTGAAGAAATAAATAATTTGTTCTCATTAATAAATTTGGGATAATAAATGTTAATTTTCATTTAAAAAGGTGTTCTCTTGACAGATGTAGTGTTTGGAACACTGTGAATTCTATTGAGGTACTCAAGCTACTGTCTCATTTTAGCGCGCGTGCAAGACATTTTAACGCTCGTGCAAGAATAGAACGCGTAAGTCTCATAACGAATAGTATTATCAGTCAGAGTTCAAGTCAAACAATGTAGAAATTCCTCAAAACAGGAAGCAGACGGCTACATAACAAGCGAAACAGGGACCTCTGAGGATCATTTACTAAGGGCACAAATAGCATAACAAACCACAGTTAAGATCATGAACATGTTATAAGTTTGCATTTATAAAAAAGCCAACTCAAATTAGTTTTATTTTACACCTGATTGGTCGATCGTAAACAGTATATGTTCTTGCCGTTTCAGCGAACTGTCCAGCAATAGTATATTTAAGATCCGTTGGTACTTCTTTGATGATCTAGGGAATTTGACCACATTGTAAGTAACACTTAGTTATAAATGATTTATCAATTACTTTTGTTAATAAATTTACAATTTAACATTGTCCTGTTTTCCAGTGTAACTCAGTGCCACAGAGTGAATATTATATCTTTGAGCACGCTGTTAAATAATAACTTAATATAAACATATTTAACCAGGGTACACCCGTCAGCAAATGCTGTTATCGAAGGGTGCCCTGGACAACTAACAGTTGTACAACTATGCCCTGCAAAACTAAAAATAGTTGTTTTCTCGTATAATTTTCAGGTCATTATCGAGAAATCCGCTCAGAGAGATTCCGCTACCAACTTTCAGACATCTTTCTGGCCTTAAACTCGTGTAAGTAGCAGCAACCAGCATATCCATCATACCGGTAGATTTCAACACATTTTATTTCAAGTGTCCAGTGGCTCTTGGGTTTGTTTCTTTGTTAGAAATCATGAAAAAAAGAAGAGGTTTCATTCAAAGCAGTTTGAAAACCACTTTTAAAGCATGCAGGGCTCCAAAAACTTTCTTGAAGAAAGCCATTTGGTATTCAAGTGCACTGCGTAGATCGCCGCACATATATCTTCTGATAACGCTTGGAACACTCCGCTATTACGTACACCTCGCTATTATCGGCAGAAATTACTTCCTCACTATAACAAACTCGCGTTTCATGTTTCAAGTGTGGATTTAACAGTGCGCATTGATGATAACAGAGACCCTCAAATTTTATTTGGATAGTAAAGTAAAGTATAAAGACGTAGTTGCAAGCGGCACTCCCTGAATGTCTACGGCGACTTTCACACTTTTCCTACCAACTTGTTGCAGCAATGATCATGTGCTCATATATCCCGATTTCAAAAAGACCAACTCAACCAGGCGTTATGTTATCCAAAAAGCTTTGTTTGGTAGCAGAGCAGATTGATGTACACGTTATTGCCGGCCAGGAGGTCTGTACTGGAGAAAAAACTGCGCCATGTATCTAAAAAATGGCCCGGCGGAAGCCACAGGCCGCGAGCCATTCTCAAGACCTCGGGAGCAGTTTTACCCAATACGGACCGATCGTGCAGGAAGATAACATGTTTAATTTTTTTTTTTTTCTGTAGTAAATAGTTTATGTATGCGCGAAAACTTAAAACACTTTGTAGAGAAATACCGTGACATTGAAGATTTAGGCTTAAAATGGGACCTCGTCAAAATGGAAATCCGAGGTTTTACCGTCAAATTTTCTAAGACTAAAGCAAGAAAAAGACGAGCTGAAGAAACCTTCCTTCAGAAAAGAATTAATGAATTATTTTTAAAAGCTGAAAAGGTAAAACAACAGGCATATAATATGCGAACTCAATTCTACTCGGGCTCGTCTAGAAAAAATAACGGCTCTCAAAACTCGCGGCACTATCCTTAGGAGCCCTACAAGATGACATGAGCAAGGGGAACGCAACAACAAATATTTTTTAAACCTTGAAAAACGAAACTACTCTAAAAAACTAGTCTCCAACTTCAAAATGGTTCAGTCCTAACTAACCAGTTCGATATTTTAGGAGAACAAAGCAAATTTTACCAATCTTTATATAATTCGCAAAAATCTGATAGCGCCGACTAACCTGATGATGATGTGTTCTTTAATCCCAACAATTTTTCTACTTTGTCCGCCAACGAGCAAGCTTTATGTGAAGGTTTGATCACAGAAACTGAGGCCTTTAAAGCTCTAAAAGAATTCGCTTTAGCCAAATCTCCCGGTACCGATGGCTTAACAACTGAGTTTTAAAATTTTTCTGGCCAGAGCTAAAATCGCTGATTGTTGGAAGCTTTAACTACGCGTTCACAAACGGCTCCTTGTTGATATCCCAACGACAAGGAATAATCTCTCTTATTCCCCCCAAAAAAAATAAAGATAAAACCATTCTTGAAAATCTTCGACCAATATCTCTTTTGAACTTTGACTACAAAATTCTCACCAAAGTTTTAGCAAATCGCTTAGAAAAAGTACCTAAAATAATAAATCCCGACCAAACTGGCTATGTAAAAGGACGCTACATTGGTGAAAATATCCGATTAATTCAAGATCTAATGCTTTATTTGGAAAAAGAAAATTCTCCTGGCATGGTAGTTTTGTGGATTTCGATACCACTGAGTGGAATTACTTAGAGAAAGCTCTCATGCTCTTCAACTTCGGGCCAAATTTTCTACAATGGTTCAGGACTATATACTCCAACATTTCCAGCTGTGTTCTGAACAATGGCCACGCGTCTCACTTCTTTTCTTTAACGCGTGGAGTAAGACAAGGTTGTCCTCTATCAGGCCTTCTATTTGTTATCGGTCTCGACCTTCTCGCAAGAGCCATCAAAAATCACAATCTCATCAAAGGAATAACATTAGGAAACCACGAAATTAAAACGACCATGTATGCGGATGATACCTCAGTTTTTTTCAGTGACACGGAATCTATTAGTCATTTACTTAAGCTGCTAAGCCAATTCAAAGTTGTGTCCGGTCTAGAAGTCAATACCTCCAAAACTGAAGCCATGTGGCTTGGCAAGTGGAAAAACAGATCCGACACTCCTTTTAATTTCAACTGGCCTGTCGATCCCATCTGTGCCTTAGGTGTATTGTTCTCCTACGACACCACCAAAGCTGATAAGCTTAACTTCGATGAAAAGCTGCGAAATATGAATAAGATTTTAAATATCTGGAAAAATAGGAAACTAACCTTAATTGGCAAAATAAACATCGTCAAAACTCTAGCTTTATCAAAATTAATTTTCAACAGCTCCAATCTTAATTTACCTAAAAACTTGTCTGACACGATTAACAGCATGATCTTTAATTTCATTTGGCAGGGTAACCCCCCTAAAATTAAGAGAATGACAATAGCTGGTGAAAAAAATAAAGGCGGATTAAAAATGATCGACTTTGAAGTAATGAACACGGCGCTCAAATTTGACTGGATTAAAAGAATATGCCAAAACTCCTACTCCTCATGGAAAACTCTTATCGAACATTTCTTCAGGGAACACGGCGGTCTTTCTTTCTTACTAAACTATAGATATGACGTTAAGTTACTGAATTTGAATAATGTACCACCCTTTTATCACGCAATATTAAAGTACTGGCAAGAAAACAAACCCATTATATTAGAAGACAATACACACAAGCAAAACGAAATTATCTGGAACAGTAAAAACATTGTAATAGATAAACAGATGATCTATTTAAAACAATGTCATCGAACTGGGATCATGTACATAAATGACCTGCTTGACGAAAATTTTAAGTTCTTATCACGTGACAAGTTTCAAGGAATCTTTCAGCTTTATGTCTCGTTTACAGCCTGCTATGGTTTAATAAGCGCCATTCCACCAAGCTGGACTGACGCACAATCAAACGCACAGAAATCGCAATTGAAAATGACAACGCGTCACAAGAACCTCCTCTGTCTAAGAATTTCACCACCCGTATTGCCTATGCAGCAATTATAGACCACTACTTTCAACCCCCAACTGCTGAACCAAAATTACTACAATATGGTTTCTCGAAAGAATGCGTAAAGAAAGTTTATAACCTCCCCTTTGTTAACACGCTCGAAACAAAGCTTCAAATTTTTCAAAATAAAATTATCCACAACAAACTTCCAACTAGGTGTTCCCTTTTCCGAATGAAGCTATGCGATTCTGAAATCTGTCAGCTATGCAAAATCCAACCGCAAACATTGCCTCACTTATTTTACCTTTGTTCTGTAATTTCCAATTTCTGGTCTGCATTTCAAAATTGGTGACTTGAAAAACATAAAAACAATAACTCTCACCGAACATAATATCCTTTTTGGTTGGCATGATAACACCACAGAATCAAAAGACATTTTAAACTATGCCACCTTGGTGGCTAAGTATTATATCTTTTGCACTATCCAAGACAGCGATGATGTACCCTTTGACGGCTTTCCTTCTTTACTTAAGAACAAATTAAATACTTCACAACAAATAGCAGTTAAAAATAAAACCATTGACAATTTCAACAAAAAGTGGAAAGACTTTATTTGAGTTTTTTCATTTTACTTACTTAGTTAAGTTATTAATTAATTTAATTAATTATTAATTAATTTAATTAATTATTAATTGTTTCATACTCGAAATGTTGTACTTTGTAATAGTTTGTAATTCCTTTTTTTGCTTGTATTTTTGTAACACACACCATTACCTTCCCTATTACCTTTTGTATCTCCTTTAATTGTCCTATTGTAGTCAATGTTGTATTAATAATAATGATAATAATAATAATAATAAAATAGTTTATGTACATAACTGTTTCATTGAATTGGTTTACTTCATGTTGAAAGCTGAGATAGGCCAGGAGAATATTCTATATTAGGAAAAGAGTACTTTACGGCTTTAGCAAGCTAGGTTAGTAAGTTGTTTATTGGATCGATGACACTCAAGAACACAAAATACAAAGTTTGAGACGGTCCGTATATGGTAAAATTCCGACCAAGAAAGAACCGATCGGAACGCTCGGATTTACTTCAAGACTACCCTGCCATATAACAAATAGTGGTATTCACGGAGTATATCTAAGTTAATCAATTTTCCATTTTCAAAACAATTTTATCGTGATATCATTTACCACGCCTTGTTGCCTCCAAATTTCAAATCTAACGTGTCTCGATATCTCTCTCTCTTTCTTCTTATAAGGTCGTTCGTCGGTGTGCCTTCCTCTACAATTGTCTTCAGAAAAAATGGCAGGCTGGGAGTATTCAGTGGGTGTGTACATTGCTTTGAACCTCGCAGCATTCCTTTTCATCGTGGCAGCCTACATCGCCATTATTGTCAGTCTCAAAGTCACAGCGAAGAGTCAAAGCTCATGGTGAATCTGACGTGAGTTCTTATAGAAATGATCAAAAGAGAATCCGCTCTGGCAAGGAGAGTGTTGGCCATCATCTTGCTGGGTTCCTGTAATTATTTTCATTATCCTTGCTTTTATCGATCGTTTCCGTGACAACGACGGAGAGGTTTGCATGTTCGTTGCAGTCTTTGTTCATCCGGTTAATTCTTCTATCAATCCAGTGCTCTACACATTTTCGACGCTCAGGATAAGGATAAATCATAACGCTAGCTATTTCCCTCGCCATAAGAGAAATCACTACTTCGTTGCTTGTTTCCCCGCGTTCCTGTGCTTGTCTCTGCGTTGTTGCATCCATGCTTCCTTACAACAAATTCACAAGCTTAGCAATTTACCAGCTTACCTGCTCTCCGGTTACCTGCTTTAAAACAGTTTCCTTGCTTCCCTGTTTCCCTGCGGCCCTGCCTCCCCATAAAAGAATTCAGGTGACGCACACTTTGTTGATATTTTTCATTAGGTGAAAAGTGTTTTGAAAGGCTGGTTCTGTTTCATCCGCCATAGAGTTTCAAGAACGCAAAATTTGACTGGTAAGGATAAAATAATGGTACTACTTGCCCTTATATGTACTACAACCTTAAATACTGCGACATTTAAAAGGATTATTTTCTCAGTGAAAATCAATATGCTAACAAAACGTTGTGACCAAAATGTTCCCATTATCAAACGTGCGTGGTAAACGTTTTGAAAAACAAAAAAAAATTAGCCAAAATGTTGATGTGAATAATTTTCGAAAAAGAGGAAAACAGAAAGACAGACTCGAGGCACATTTGCTGATTTTAAGGTGTTCTGTTCGTTGTTGTCATAACATGCTATTACTTATGAGTACCGAGCAAGCATGCATGTATATGCCGTAGTAATTAAGTTTCAACAAAACATTTTGTTTCGTCAGTCCTTCACCTTACGTGGGAGTTCATTTGCAACCGTGTTTACACCTTGTTTTTATATTTTTCACAGATTTTTCTAAAAGAATCAACAAGAAAACGAATGAGAGTGTTAAAGAAAAGAAGTTCTCGTCGATAATGGAAGAGATGCCGTCGTCCAAAGAAGAAATACAGTTCGAGAACAACGCCGATGGAATTAAGCAATAGAGGACTCTTTCCTTGTATCATACATAGCCTCATCTAAACACGAGGGGGTTGGGAGAATTCGAGACAGTTATGCAAACCCAAACCTTTACTGCGTCTCGGGTTTGCATAAATTCCTCCCCCAACCCCTCACCCCGAGTGTTTCGATTAGGCTACGGAACACGGATAAAAAGCCATCTATTGCTTTTAAAGAATATAACCGTGTTTACATACTCTCATTTAATCACACCTATCGACCAATGAGAGCGCGCGTACTATCTTAAATATCTTATTAATAGGGACGGAGTTAAGGCAGAGTGTCACGCTGAATGAAACTTATTACCGATTCACATTCTATTCTGTTGTGAAACAAAAGCTAGCTGAATATTTAAAACACGACCGAAAGTCATAGTGGTGAAATCAAAATTATACCGAAACTGAATTAACCATGACAGTATTTCGAAGTAGAACTTGAGAACCGGCAAGCTGTGCAATGGATAAATAGAACAATCTAATTATTGCTACGTTGATAAGACTGTTGATATGTCTTTACCTGCATAGTGTTAATTGACGATCAAGAAACCATTTAAATGTGCACGTAGTCGCTGTAATATATATTAAAATGTCCATTAGTCGTTCTAGAAAGGCAGATTTTTAAGACAGTCAATTGCGCTTATCATCCTAAGGCGGTCTTGTAACTAACTAGACGATTCTGAGAATTCGTATTCTGAGAGCACGATAAAAAATAAAAACTCCACCGGAGTCTGTCATGACAGAATAACAAGGTGTCCTTTTGGTTTTCCTATAGCATTCGCAATTTTTATTTTTTTCAGAAATGGAAAATATTTACAGAATTAAGGGAAAATGAAATTTGAGACCCGAAATGGCCGTAGTTGCTTGCTAACTACTGTTGTCAACGTCTTATTTTCGGGATTTGCAGACAATAATGACCGAGTATCCGGTTAGATTAACGGGGACTGAAGTCGTTTAATAAGACTCCAATCAAAAAGGGAAAGCTATCCCGGCGATGACTTTTATAAAACTGAACACACTTGACGTAAAAAGGAATGACAAACGATGAGCTTTTCAACAGAATATACCTATTTTATATTCATTAAACCACAAAATATATGACACAAATTGATTTTGAATCCCTTTATTCCTCGTTCTTTTCAACATGTTTTGTTATAGTTTACTTCTACCATTATTTCCTTCACCTTAATTTTAGTTTTCCCGAGACATACTCACGGTATAGCTTTATACGTGAGTTGCCTTACACAACTCGATTATTTAAAGATTATCATGGCTCCATAAAAGGTGTGTGCTTTTGCCATCCACAGCTTGCTAGGAAACACAGCCATCAAGCTGATTTGGTCGCCTTTAGTCAGCTTCTTTATCGCCCCAGTAAACCGGTTGCCGTAGTCGGAGTCAGGTCCGACCGAATTCTGAAGCAAGGAGACTGTCTCGCCATTTACAGCGAGAGCCACGCGATTACGCGAGGCACCTCCTTCGGGATAGGCTTCAAAAAACGCTTGGGCGTAGATGTAATAGGTTCCACCCTTCTGTACTTCCAGACTGCCATTGTTATTTGAGAGTCCTATCAAAGTTCCGTCTTCGTCAAAATCGGTGATTCCTGCCAAATTGAAACATATTGCATGAAAAAATTATCTATCTACCCGGCATGTATATTGGATACAGAAAATTAAGCCAGCCAGCCAATTTACTGTTTCGTGTAATTACGAAAATAAGTGGTTATTACAAGCTCCCTTCACCGGACGCGTAAGTCATGGCTTGGCGTAAATTCCCTGCCAGCTGTCCTGTTATCTAGGGAGTAAATGAAAACATCGTATTTATTCTTCTGAAAGAAAGTCAAGGAATGGGCAAAGCGTAAAGAAGTTGCTATTAATCAGTATTTGTAGTAAGGCACAAAACTTGATTCTAGACTCTTTGGGCCGAATATTTAAACGAAGTTTAGGCGTCGTTTAAGAAGGTCTTGGTCTAAACCGGGTTTCAACCGGGAAACCGGGTTATTTAAACGTCACTTATCTTAAACTCCGCCTAAACGGAGTCTAAACACAGCCTCCCAAACATTAGCAACTTAGACCTGGTCATGAGTAGGTTTAGACGGTAGTCTAACGTTTTATTATTGAAGGTTTTTGGAACTTCCTTATCGTCAATAAATTTTTCAGAAGGGAACAAACAATAAGCAGACTAATATTTAAGCTTCTTTTTTACCCTCTTCCCTGCTTCTGTTCCAACAATGAGAAGGCAGATGAGCAAAGCAGCTTGTCGCAACATGATTTGAAGTTTTCACACACAAGGTCCCAAGATACTGAGTGGAAGGAATATCGAAATAATGTAATAAAATCATTTAGGAAATACACTGCTTGATTATTGTGTTACTTGGTTATTAAAATTTTTGGTCAGTGGTACTTGGCGTTATGTGCAATCTACAAGGAATGAGACACTTTTACGCGTAGTTACAATTTTGGTCCAAAATCGTAAACAATTACGAAAGATTTATTGATCAAATTGCGCATCCTAAATTCAACTACGGTACTGAGTTCTTAAAACTAAGGGAAATGGTAACTGGATTCTTCTTCTAATCTCTACTTTAGAATTTTTTTTTTAATACGGGCTTACGCGGACTCGCCCAAAATAATGCCCGTATAAAATCGTCGCCCTTCATTTGTCTAGAGTTTTATCTAACTAAGAAGGAAGAGTGAAAAAAATATTAAGATTTAAACGTTTTCTCACAGAGGTTATGGATATTGTAATTCCCATCTAGCCATCTAAAATATTTCAAGCCTGGCGGCCTCATTGTTCTACGAAACAATAGGGAAGGATTTTTACAAAGAGACTGTTTCTTCCCGTTGCCTGGGGTCGGTGCACGGTATCACAGGCAAATATCATGATAATTCCTAGGTGCTAACTATGTAAAATTTGCTAACAGTAAAACTTACTACACTCTGCTTTTCTCTTTAGATATCGTCCTTTGAAGTCAGTCTTCCGCGATGAGGGAAACCTTCAGACCAGGCTAGCTCTCTGTGGAGAACTGAACGTTATATGTGACTTTGCCTTCTTTTAAGACATCTTTAACGTGAAACCTGAATAAGTTTGAAATTGAGAACTTTTAAGTGGAAATAAGTTTGAAATAAATATAGAAGTTCATGTTACAACTACTAGGTGATGCTTTCAAACAGCGCATGCCCAACTACATTTGCCTAGGGTAGGCCGCTGAGTATTTACTTCACCAAAAATTTGGCCAAGCGAGCGCCTGGAAATTCGTCATAATAATACAAATTTTAAGAAACGTAAGACCAACCAGAAAGAGTGTCCCGACTAACAAACGTTTTTGCATACCCAAAATCAAGTTTAAGGGTAATGTTGAGGACAAAAATTACCATCAAAGACCACGATTTTGAACAAAAGAAGACAAATGTCTAACTAATAAGGTCGGCTAGGAACGTTTGCCATGTGTTGCTAAGGGCATTCCTCTCTGTCTTCAGATATTCCTTTCATTTGACTTGAGACGTTATATGTTATCGAAATTGCGCTTAATTGTCGTTCGTTGTTTAATGGTGATAACCAATTTTCAACCATTAGTAAATTGATTGATTGGTTGATTGCAATAGATAGAAAAACTAACAATGTATCTTCCATCAAGGTATTGAGTTATTTTTATTTGCAGATTCTGACATTAAGAAGACATCCGTCAGGAACTGCTTGCATCTGTAAAGCTTGAATAAAGCCCATGTCCAGCTCCATTTGTCTAGAGCAGGCCTCTAAGTAACTACTTAATCAAAAATTTGGCCGAGCGAGAAAAACAGGAAGTTCATCAGTTAATCATAAGCCTACCTGATGGGGTCGGCTAGGCAAGTTTGCCATGTGTTGCTAAGGGAATTCCCCTCAGTGTTCAGAAATTTCTTTTATTGGACTTGAGACGTCAAATGATATGGAATTAATTGTCGTCCATTGTTTAATGGTGATAACCAGTTTCAAACCTTTAGTGGATTAATGGATTGAAATAGATAGAAAAACCGGGATGACACGAAATTTACCTGTAAGCTTGAGTGTTCAGATGTTCTCCTCCAATAAAATGGGTACCTAAAACAACCACCTTCCACATTAGAATTGCCGGTAAAGTTCTTGAACGTAAAGTACGCTGGCATGAAATTGACCTTTGATAAAAGAGCACCCACTGACACAGTCATGCCAGCATGCGCGAATACGAATCCTGACATAATTACCATGGCTGGATGTAAATAACATTAAGCTGTTTATCTGTTTCGGTTTGTAATATCGTGTATCTTGAAAACTGATTCTTTCCTTGCACATTTTCGGCAGCGGCTTTTTAACAGTGCTGACATCCGAATTTGAAGAAGAAAAATAACTGCCAAGCTCCAATCTGTGCTCCGTGTGTCTTTTGATTCAACCCTGCAGCAGTACCGCTAGAAATTCCCCTCTGTGACAGTTCCGGTGAGACTTGGTTGTTCCCCAGGTTTTTTAACAAAAACTCTATCCTGGCAGACAAAAATTAAACTCAGCGGGTTGATCCAAATGGCCAATGATGCATACAAATCTAACCACGCGTGTATATTTACATGCAAAACTGTGTGAATCGGTATTTAACATACACTCTTTTTTATAATAATATTGTTTTTCCGTGAATATTCTTATTTTTCTGCCGATTTTAGGGGGGAATATTTTTCTGAATATATTCTTAGATTATAGGGTTTTCGAGTGTATTTGGTGTCTGGATGGTGTAAAAATGATTTTGGAGCCAGTCTACAGGCATTAAAGCCTAATATCAAACATTACTTCTTGCAGAAATGTTTTGGCATCAAACATACGGCGCGCAAGTGCTGTTTTTACTACTTTTTGGCTGGTTTTGCTGTTTAGAGAATGGAACAATTTTATACGGTTTAGTTAAAAACATAATTGCATTGCATTTGCAAATTCTCAACAGACAAAATATTGGGTTTTTTAAAAAATCTCAGCACCTGGTTTATTCGTAAAATATTCTTAAAATTTCGCAAATTTCAGCCTCAATATTCTTATAAAATGATATTTTCATAAAAGAAAGAATGGCAAGAAATATTGCATGAAATTTTCAAAGCAAGTCAACTGAGGCAACCTATGTTATATCTCACGTGCTTTTACATTTTGCTATACCAGTTCGTAAACTAAAATTCTATCACGCAGTATGTAAGCAGGTATGCAATTTATAGCGTCGTTCAGTGACACTTTCGAGTTTACGTTTGAAGACGTTCGGTTGACATGTTAACTGGAAGATGTAATTTGCGTATTTATATTCGAGGCAAACATTTCACTGAGATACAGACGTTCCCCTTCATCAGGCTAGCAAATACTTTCGATGCTTAATGTAGACGATATTAGAGAAAAGGCTAAAATATCTAAAATGTACGAAGCCAAAATGTACAAATAGCAGTAACGAAATAATAATATCAACAGTAAGGTATGGTAAGGAAAGGTAAATATATTTCAAGTGGTAAACGTAGGGAGTGGTTGCGCAATCTTCCTAGCCAGGGACTCATGACAAAAACGCACGAATATTTACAATAACGTTACCGGCTTACAATTACTATATTCGCTAAGATGAATTCAGAATTAAAATATAAATTATTCCTAAGAGCAACTAGTCCTAACAGTAAAAAGTCAATAATTCTTCCAAAACGACAATGCAAACCAATGTAAAGAAACTGCGCGATCATTTAGTGAATTTTCGATCGCAATCGCAGAAAGTTGAAGCACAGAGATATTTTTCGATAACAATTTTGCAAAAGACTCCAATCTTTCTCAGCGATGATTTTTTTCTTACCGAACCGCGACATTTGACGCAAAAGAGGAAAGACCACACAGTGATATTTTGAACAATTAATACCCATTTTATTTTCATTGAACCTCATAATATGACACAAATTGATTTCGAATCCTTTTATTTCGCATTCTTTTCAACATACCTTGTTATAGTTGTCTTGTACCACTATATTTCCGTCACCTTTATTTTATTTTTTTTTTTTAGTGAAGACTTGATATGACTGATGATCCACTACAGACTAAGAAATGTTTTCCGAGGCATACACACGATAGCTTTACACGTGAGTTGTCTTATACTCGCTTAACCACACCCACTGATTTTCATGGTTCCAGAGAAAGTGTGTAATTTTTCCGTCCACAGCTTGCTGGGATACACATCAATCAAGCTGATTTGGTCGCCTTCTGTCAGCTTCTTTGTCGCCCCAGTAAACCGGTTGCCGTAGTCTGAGCCTTTTCCGAGCGAATTCTGAAACAAAGAGACTGTTTCGCCATTTACAGCTAGAGCCACGCGATTATGCGAGGAACCTCCTTGGGGATAGGCTTCAAAAAACGCTTGGGCGTAGATATAATAGGTTCCACTCACAAGTACTTTCAGACTGCCATTGTCATGTAAGAGTTAATGCAAAGTTCCGTCTTCGTCAAAATCGGATGATGATTTCTGCCAAAATTGAAACATACTGCATGAAAAAATTATACATCTACCCAGCACTTAAATTGGATACAGAAAACTAGGTTGTGTCCTGGTGTACCATTGTACTTCTTTCTTTACGAACCTTTGTTTAGCTGCTGAACATTGTTGGGTCTTTTGCATCGGTTCTTGTGAACCGGTACACGAGGACAGAACCGAAAACTAAGCCAACAAGCCAATTTCCTGCTCCATGTAGTTACGATGTTAGTTGAGGTATCATAGTAGGTGGATTGACAGTGTTTGGAAATCGCGTTCTTTATACGCTGGCGCTTTGAAAGAAAACCCCACCAACTTATACATTTTCTGAAAGCTTAATAGTTATAGAATACTATCATATCTTTGAAATTTTCTAAAAAGTCATTGTCGCAGTGATATTAAAAGAAATACCCAGGAACACTGCTTCGCTTAAACTGGTTCGCTTCCGCGAGTGAACTGTCGGAGATGCGTGATTAACATCGGAAATGTTTTCTCACACATCACCCTCGAAAAGAGCGTCGGCGATTTTCCAGATGTGATTTGGGTTTTTCTACATCCTCCTAAACTTTGATATTTTCAATGCGGACGTTTCCTTCCACTAAAGAGGCCCTAACTTTGAAAGGGAAGCGAAATTAAACAAAGCCCGACATCCTTTTTCGAAGGAGGTATCCTGGAACATACCTCCCGAGTTTCAGCCAATTCCGTAGGAAGACGCGCGTAAACGAACTAAAAATGTTTATCCTTATATGCAGTTTCATTTTATCGAGAAAAAGACGAAAAACCTTTTATGAGATTGGTATGATTAGGTGTTAAAAATCCCCTCCGCACTGACAGATGCCGGCATGGGTCAGATTACTAAAACAATGGCTTATGACAACTTGAAATAAATAGACGTCTACAATTCTGGCGGGGAAACCCGTCGCAGTGAAATCGTCCGAGAAGCGACAAACTGCCAAGAGCTTTATACAGGTTTGTATTTATATTTAAACTGCCCTGATTTCTTTTACTTAGAAGATTTCGTCGGCGGCATTGGTAATATGTTGCTCGAGTTTAGGCTTCTTTGTTCTCCAGGCATTTTTGAAACCATGCCTCGTGAAGCCAAAAAGAGGAAATCATCGTCTACATATGCGCTTGACTCTCTTGTTGTTGAAGTTTCGGAATCGCGTCCGTTCTCCAGCAATTTTGTGCGACTAGCACTTGTTGTAGTTTGTCCTTCAGCTTCATTGGCTGGACTATGATTACAGCGCGACCCACGCTGAACCTCTGGGTTCGACCAGATTTTCGCCTCTTTGGCTTCTTCGAAGACGAAGATGGGCAAGAAGTTTTCTTGCGTTTTCGTCCTGACATAAAGAAAATTTGACAAAAACGAAAGCTAACTTGCGATGAAACAACCAGATCAAATGGAATATCACACAAATGGAATATCACACCGCAATTCGCATTAGATGTGACAACTGGCGGTGAATTTTAATTAGAGGTGTCAACGCGCCGAAAGAGGTTAATGAGATTCAAAAATAGTTTTTCTCTTTATCTTAAAAAGTAAAAAAGCTTTTCTTTCCATTCTTTTTGCAAAATATTTATCTCAGTCCTCTCAATTTGAAAAGCAAAAGATTTTTCGCATTTTTCGTAAACATCCACCTACCATGATACCTTAAGGACTACATCATACCAGTCTCAAAGCAGTTAAAACAACTGAGCATTACAAGCTACCGCATCTGCCGCGTATAGCTTAGCTTCTTTTTAACTTTCCTGCCAGTTGTCCTGATATCTAGGGAGTAAATAAAAACATCGTATTTATTCTTCTGATTGAAAATCACTCAAAAAAAGCATGGACAAAGCGTAAAGGTTATGTTGCTCAGTATTTGTAGTTAAGCAAAAAACTTGTGAAACAACCCCTAAAATTGAGCCTGTGCAAAAGACTGTTTTCTTATAGCAAACAGATAAACAAGAGTAGGAACAAATTACTTTTTTTGTTTTGCAGCTCTGAATAAAAATTTGCGAATCTCATACATCTTCCTTTCTTTCAAAGAGTTTGTGTCGTGCAAATTTTAATTGCTAACGTCTGCGTCGAGACTGTTCTTGATCCTCATTAAATCACGACGTATTGGATGACCAGTGCATTCTCTATGTTATTTTTCTCTTTGTTATTTCACGGTCATTATATTCGCCGCTTGCACAACCTTTTATGAAAGAGCTCTGAATTACATTCGTATCTCATCGAATGGAATGGTTATCGAACGTTAATAAGATAACACAAAAAAAACTGAAGTATCTGAAATTTTGCCACGTTTTGGAACTTCCTTACCGTCAATAAAATTTTCGAGAGGGGACAAACAACATTTAGCTTCTATTTTAGCTTTTATCTTACCCTCCTCTCTGCTACTGTCCCCGCAGTGAGAAGGCAGATGAGCAAAGCAGCTTCTCACAACATGATCTGAGGTTTTCACATACAGGGTCCCAAGATGGTGAGTGGAAGGAAGATCGAAATAATTTATCAAAAGCATTTAGGAATATACTACTGGCGTTAATTTTGTTACTTGGTTAGTTTGTTTTTGGTCAGTGGTACTTGATAAGTGCAATCTGCAAGGAATAAGACACTTTTATGCGTTGTTCTAATTTTGGTCCAAAATCCTAAACATCTACCAAAGATAAGCACATCAAATTGTGCATCCAAAATTTAACTGCGGTGCTGAGTTTTCACAACTATGCCATCATGCTAAAATATTTCATGCCTGGCGGCCTCATTGTTCTACGAAACAACAGGGAAGGATTTTCAAAAATAAACCGTTTCTTCCAGTTGCCTGGGGTCTTAAAATGGAATCACAGGGAAATATCATGATAATTCCTAGCTGCTAACAATGTAAACCCTGTATATCACAGTAAAACTTACTGTGATATGTTCTTCTCTTTAGATATCGTCCTTTGAAGTCCATCTTTCGCGATAATGGAAACCTTTAGACCAGGCTAGCTCTCTATGGAGAACTGAATGGTGTATATGACTTTGCCTCCTTTTAAGAGATCTTTAACATGAAACCTGAATAAGTTTGACATTGAGAGCTTTTAAGTTAAAATAACTATAGAAGCACATACTAAAACTACTAGGACATGCTTGCATCTGTAAAGCTTGGAAACAGCGAATGCCCAGCTACATTCGTCTAGGGTAGGCCGCTAAGTATTTACTTAATCAAAAATTTGGCCAAGCGAGAAAAAGTGGAAATTCGTCTTAATCATAGTAATTTTAAGAACCGTAAGATCAAACAGAAAGAGTGCTTCGAGTAACAATCGTTTTCACTAAAAGTCAAGTTTAAGACGTCTACTGATCACAAAAATTACGATTAAGATCACAATTTTAAGCAAAAGAAAACAAAAGGCCGTTTGATGGGGTCTTCTAGACAAGTTTGTCATTGTTGCTGAGGGAATTCCTCTCTGTCTTCAGAAATTCCTTTCATTGGACTTGAGACGTTAAATGTTATCGAAATTAGTTTCGCTTAGTTGTCATCAATTGTTTAATGGTGATAACCACTTTCAAACTTTCAATGGATTGATATATTGACTGAAGTAAATAGAAACATAACAGTGCATTTCAACCAAGGAGTTGAATTATTTTTATTTGTAGATTCTGAGGCCACGTAATTGGGCTGTAAGCTTGAGCAGGTTTAGATGTTCCCTCCATGAAACAGCAAGATATTACTAAAACAACCACTTGCCACATTAGAATGGTTCAGTTCTTGAACGTAAAGTGTTGGCATAGTGACGTTCCCGGTGCAACGGTTACAATCTTTTCTTTTGAAATAACCGTTAAGGGATAACAACATATCGTCCATCAATGAGTTCAGTTATTTTATCAATATCTAGCTTAGTTAAAATCAAATCGGTATAAACGGTCTCGGAAAGGCCAATTATTCTTCGATTAGAAAATATCCCCGAAAAATTGTTATCGAAAAATATCGCAGTGCTTCGACTTTCTGCGATTGAAATCCAAAATTCACTAAATAATCGCGTAGTTTTTTTGTTTGTGTTTTTTTACATTGGCTTGCATTGTCGTTTTGGAAGAATTATTGACTTTTTACTGTTAGGACTAGTTGCTCTTAGGAATAATTTATGTTTTAATTTTGAATTCATCTTAGCGAATATAGTAATTGTAAGCAGTAATGTTATTGTAAATAGTCGTGCGTTTTTGTCATGAGCCCCTGGCTTAAAATATATTTACCTTTCCTTACCTTACCTTACTGTTTATATCATTATTTCGTTACTGCTATTTGTACATTTTAGCTTCGTACATTTTAGATATTTTAGCTTCTTCTCGAATAGTGTCTACATTTAGCATCGAAAGTATTTGCTAGCCTGATGAAGGGGAACGTCTGTATCTCAGTGAAATGTTTGCCTCGAATATAAATACGCAAATTACATCTTCCAGTTAACATGTCAACCGAATGTCTTCAAACGTAAACCCGAACTGCGTGTCATTGAACGACGCTATAAATTGCATACCTGCTTATATACTGCGTGATAGAATTTTAGTTTACGAACTGGTATAGCAAAATGTAAAAGCAGGTGAAATATAACATAGGTTGCCTCAGTTGACTTGCTTTGAAAATTTCATGCAATGTTTCTTGCCATTCTTTCTTTTATGAAAATATCATTTTATAAGAATATTGAGGCTGAAATTTACAAAATTTTAAGAATATTTTACGAATAAACCCGGTGCTGAGATTTTTTAAAAAAAAACAATATTTTGTCTGTTGAAAATTTGCAAATGCAATGCAATTATGTTTTTAACTAAACCGTATAAAATTGTTCCATTCTCTAAACAGCAAAACTAGCCAAAAAGCAGCAAAAACAGCACTTGCTGTATGTTTGATGCCAAAACATTTCTGCAAGAAGTAATGTGTGATATCAGGCTTTAGTGCCTGCAGGCTGGCTCCAAAATTATTTTTACACCATCCAGACACCAAATACATTCGAAAACTGAAATTTCATACCCTAAAATCTAAGAATATATTCAGAAAAATATTCCAGCCTAAAATCGGCAGAAAAATAAGAATATTCAACCTCAGCCAGAGAAAAAACAATATTATTATAAAAAAAGAGTGTATGTTAAATACCGATTCACACAGTTTTGCATGTAAATATACATGCATGGCTAGATTTGTATGCAGCTTTGGCCATTTGGATCAACCTGCTGAATTTAATTTTTGTCTGCCATCATAGAGTTTTTGTTAAACAACCTGGGGAACAACCAAGTCTCACCGGAACTGTCACAGAGGGGAATTTCTAGCGGTTACTGCTGCAGGGTTGAATCAAAAGACACACGGAGCACAGATTGGAACTTGGCAGTTGTTTTTCTTCTTCAAATTCGGATGTCAGCACTGTTAAAAAGCCGCCGCCGAAAATGTGCAAGGAAAGTATCAGTTTTCAAGATACACGATATTACAAACCGAAACAGATAAACAGCTTAATGCATTATTTACACCCAGCCATGGTAATTATGTCAGGATTCATTTTCGCTCATGCTAGCATGATTGCTCCAACGTGTGCTCCAACGTGAGCCTGCTCGCAGACTAAGAAAGTGAAAAATTATTTTCGCTAACAGTTTGCGAAAGCGAAACGGATCCCCGGACTGAGTCGTGACGACTAAGGTGGTGGAAGAACCGACTCGCCGGAAGTCATTTCGTAAGAACTTTATAGAAGAGGCAAAAACGAGTAGAAAGGTTTTGTAGATGAATAAATATAAGCTTAACAATCCGGTCGATTTTAATTACTAGAAAGAACTTGGATCATCTACAGAAGTTTATATTTTCAAGACGTTGCATTGTGCCAACCTGTATAGTTTTGCTACTCGAGGGAAAAAGTGGAAACCTGGAGAAGAAACGCTATCGGCAAAATCCTCGATTGGTGATCACGAATCATTGGCAAGTTTAAGCTCAAATTTAGCAATCTTGTTTCCCGATGAAAGAAAGAGGGGAGACGAACTGTGGAATGAACTCCACGATGCTTCTTTAGAGCAACACCAGCATGCGTTGGGTGCCGTTGTGCAGTCAATCGCTCTCCATCAAAGCGTCCAGGATCTCGCAGGTAGTCGTTAATGATGAAACTAAAGGAATATTCCTACCGTCAAAGATTCCTAAAGTGTGTTCAAGAGGAGGCTGCAAACGAGCTCTGGGTACTTCCTTAGGACCAGTACTAAGAAGCACCAGACAAAAGGCGTGGAGAAACAGCGTCGGGGCACAGTAGATGAAATGGGACCGCTACCTTGCTCCGACGGTTTTGCCCTGGAACCAAATCTTTCATAGAACTTAAAGATCACTTGCAAAGAAAATCATCCGAGAGAATTGAAACTATAAGTTGGTCTATCGCATTGTGGTTACGAGGAATGAGCTTTTCCGTGGAATTTGTCACAGATCAGAACGCGATCATGCATACTTTCTTCGAGAATTGAACAGTACTAAATATGCTCCTAAACACTTGCCCAGATACAATGGGGTATAATTTACTCCGGCCTTTGTGCCGAGTCAGCAAGAACATTTTCAAATGTCAATGTCGCACATCTGTTAAGAATTCTTAACCGTTACACGGTTACATTGACTACTGAGAAATTAGTCTTTATATCATATCTGCCGGTTATGTTACTAGTTATAGTTTTATAATTCTCATCACGCAACTGTTATTTACATTCACAAAGTTAAGTTACTGATGAGCGACTTCTCTTCTTTATTGTAGAATTCAACCCCTACTGGTCAGTTCCTCTTCGTCGAAGATATTTGAACCAAAGTATATATTGCATACGGGCGGTAGTCAACTGGGCTACGCCTCGAAATAAATCACTGACATGACGCAGTCTCGTAATCTCTCGTGCAGTGCTTCTCATGGCATTGCACAGGCACTTGTTGTGTCCGGAAAGGTACCAAGACAACAGACATTAACGCAACATGCTTTAATACGGTCGATTCCTACAGCTAGCACAATTCTCTCCCGCTACCGCCGGTCAGCGGTCAGTTAGGACGTCATGTTACTACAGCACTGGCGACTTTGCTAGCGCCCTCGAGCTCTAAATTTAAATTTAAAAGGGTCACGACCAAACACTGCCTCAACGGACACAGTTAAGAAAACATTAACCAACAAACAAATACTAAATTTCAATTGATTTTATATCGATCAAAAAATTCGATGAAATCGTCAAAATCGATAACATTTAGACTTCGTCAGCGTGCGAGTATCGATTTTTATCTATTTCCTCGTCAATATGGTTGATATCCATTGTACTTAAGGCGTTAGTGCATTGATAGGACTCTATCCCCGCGTTGACATAGGTCACATAATTACAATACTGAGATAGGATGAGAAGCAAATGGAAGTGAGATATTACATATGTGGATAAAGCCATTTGTTCGAGGGCAAGCTGAGCTTCAGCGGACTCCACTTGCTGTCCCTCCAAACCCTCGAAGCCTTGCTCTAGACCTTTTGCCGCTTGCATTGATGTGTATGCCCGGACCGTTGCCATCAAACTGTCCATCAATTCAAATTGGTAATCAAACCGATTGCTAAGGGTTTGCGCAAGTTGAGGTACAGCGATTTTGAGTTTAAAAAGGTGGTTTCCTACGAAAATGTACGTTGCACCAACAATGGCCTCTCTTGTCTCCACGGAATCTATCAAGGTTTCCAAATTATTGACTACTGCGTTCCAGGCAGCGTCTAGCTCAGCTATTTGAGCCTCGGAGACCTGCGGTGTGTAGTCGTTATAGCTCTTCAGAAATTCTGCTTGTATATTCTTAAATTCATCACTACTAGTTTCTTCCGCCTCGAGCTTAGCAATGATTTTCTTGGTATTTTCTAAGTGAACCCTATATCTCTGAAATCCTTCTCCAATTATCCTGAACTTGTCTGTGGCTATTGTTATTTGCTCACGAATTGCACCGCCCTTGACTGCCTCGAGCGTTGCCCTGGCGGCGGCATCGATACGATCAGCCGTGTCCGCGAAGCCGCCAAAGTCTCCCCCCATGACCCCCATTATTGCCGAAATACCCGAACCAATGACTTTTAACCACATAAAAGTAGCATCAATAGATTCGATTATAGTACCCTCCATTTGCAGCTTAGAAGTATCATATTCTAGTTTTTTCTGAAGTTCTGCTGCCGTCTTTTTGAATTCGTCCAATTTGCCGGTTATGAAAATTGTATCTGCCCGGGCAATTGCTTTGTCAAACTTGGCAACCTTTGTGAAATAATCACGCAAATGTGCGAAACGACTGCCTATTGACGCCTTGAAATATTTCTTTATCTCTCCAGTGAACTTTTCCAGCGAGCTTTGCAGCTCTAGCTTGGTATTTTCAACTGCACCTTTGATGCTAGAAATTTGAAACTGGGTTAACCGGGTTTTATGATCGACGCTCAGATCCAGACTTTTTGTTCTACGATCCCTGCTGCTGTACTGGTCAAGAAAAACTGCAACGTTCTCCTTGGGGATCTTAAAACCGCATTCCATGCTCCTACTAGTTTTTTCAAAACTGGGGGCACATTCATCACTACTGGTCAGTCCCATTTGATTCTCGTTGGGGACTAAATCGGCAATATCTTGAAGGCCGGTGAGGTCATTTTCTCGGATTTTGTTATACATGATTTTCAGCAACTCTTTCGCAGTCTGAGCTGTCTTAAGTGCATCGGCTTTGACATAGAAATTGCCTTTAGGTGCCAATAAAAGCCAAACTAGAACAACAGCTCGCATGCTTTGCGATTCACTCGACTGCCAGTTGTCATAATTTGGCCCTAAGACACTCCTTAGTTTTTCCATACGTACAAACGTCTCAGCCAAGTAGCACGTGAGTTGCTCAAAATCATTTTTGTAGGTGTCTGTACATTCGAGTTTCATACTTGCAGAAATGGAGCCGAATTCACCGAAATGGTCCTTAATTTTGTTGCCATCCTGATTTAGGGCATTATCATAGACACTTTGGAACATTGTCATTAACCGGTGACAGAGGGTCTTATTTCTGGCGTTGGACGCAATGTTTAGGATTTCATAGACTTTAGGCTGGAGAAGATACAACATAGATAGTTCCTCCCTGACTCTAGGGGGCCCCTCTTCCCCGTCAGGGCTGGGATCCCATGGTATATTTTCATGATCTATCATCAACTCTGCTAACCTATCAAAGACTACTGCTAACTTACATTGCATTTTGGTATCGTCCCTGTCCATGCTTTCGCACTGTTCTTTCATAAGATCCATCGTGCCGCTGGAGTTATAGTGTTTAAAAACCAGTTCTAAACTATTGATATTGTTCTTTTCAACGTAGTAGAAGACTCGATCGAGCATTTCTTTGCCAAGTTGTTCAAGATCAGTTTTGGCCCAGTAGAGAAGTCGGGGGTGATTCCAGCGCATTTTCGTAACCCAGTTAATCTCCTGTTCTAAAACATCGGGCTGTTTGCCCCATGGTGCTTCAAACCAGCTGTACCAATTGCGTTGAAGATTGCCTTCCTTCATGATATAACTGTCAACGGTTTTCCTGACGACTTCTTTCGCAGCACACAGGAACTCTTTGGACCAACATCTATAATAGCTAGATTTCTTGTTCGCTTCGTAATCATCACAGCCTTTCTTTAAAACGCCTTCAATCATCGATTTATACAGAACTCGGACTTTGGAAGGACTGCAATAAAAGACAACATTATTCAGAATCAATAGAAAAGCTATATACTGAGTTATCAGGTGAGGCAATCTAATCAGGGTACACTGTAGCACCTAATGGAAGGTATTCACGTGCCTTTTAAAAGAAAGACAGACAGGTCAATACAGAATTCTTCTCGTAAGGGATACCATCATCATCATCATCATCGTTAATTAGCCATGATATTAAAAGAATTTTACAGAGTACAGCACATTGTTAGGCAAGGAGACCTCAAGACATTACTAGGCTTATAGGAAAGACCACGTCGACGTCACACTACGATAAGAAATAAGGACTGCGAAGGTGTGCGACTAGGATAATTCAGTAACTATTTTAATAAAAACTTTACCACTTTGTTCTTAAAGATAGGAAAGCTTGACAAACTTGTAATAGATACAGGAAGACAATTCCAGATTTTTGGTCCTTGGTAAAGAGTTCTGAATTTCTTGATGTTAGGACGACAGGACCGTACTCGATAATTACTGGCTGTTCTTGTGTCATATCTATGAATTTGAATGTTTGTAATAAACAGATTGAGAAAGAGTGGATTATATTTGAGTGAATTATTCGACAACATATACGTAAAGGATACCTGAATCTTTAATGGCATACTGGAAAATGCATTGATGTAGACATAGTAAGAACTGGTTATGAAAGCCGGTAAACTTCAAAGGAACAAACAAAGAACACAAGATTTATGTTGGAAGGTCCACGAGACTGCAAGGTCTTTTGTTTTGTGCTCACATTCCAGTTTAGCCGAATAACGTCACCGTCACGTTTCTATTGGTCAGTTCCTTGAACAATAATCATGACCTATTGTGCTCTGTGCAGGGTCAGGCCTTAAAAGCGGCCAAAAGCATAGAAAAAAACCCTTTGTCAAGTTTCATAACCATTTCCCTCTATTAAATATGATGTAAGTCCGTCGAGTCGACGAAACCTGCATATTTAGCAACATTGGGAGTATTAAGGATACGATTGTCTCTACTTCCTTTTAGCTTCTGCAGCAGATGTATTCACGTCGAATGTGGTAGTATCCTCTCGAATGATCGGAGTGCTTACTCATGGACACCAGCCAAGAAAAGTGCCAAGCTACGTTTTAGTCAAAGTGAGGTATTATTATCTGGAATAACGAAACTCGGTGCTGTTTGGTTTGCTCATCATGCGTTGGCAAAAATCTGTTTACCAGCATAGCATTAACGATATTTTGCTATAGTTCTTAGAGGTTTTACCTTCTACTGCCATATCGGTCTATCCAACTGTAGGCTTGTCCCAGATAATAATCATTCCAAGCTTGTTTGACCTCTTGTCTTCGCTCTTCGCATCTTGGATCAGTTGGATCCCAAACTTTCTCTGAGAAACATGAACCCAGGAAAAGCTGCAAAAGAAATGCCAGGAACAGCATCCTATCCTGTTAGGAAAACAAAATAAGTTTTTTTTTTATAATTAATAGTCTTCCTTAACCACACTTAATGGTAAGTACATTCACTCTTCCTTAAATGGTCGCATGATTGTGACGTTGATTGAACGACCTTGACGTGGCGGCAGTCGCAATCATATTGGCGATCAATTTGGTTAATGGAACCAGCACCATCTCAGTGTAGCCAGGACGATCAGGTGCCGCTCTTGTTTTCCTAATTTTTTTTTCCAACAAAAAGGGAGGGAGCGTGGCCAAGTGGTTAGAGCGCCGGATTTGAAATCCGTTTACGTAGGTCCCGGGTTCAAATCCCGTTCTGACCGCTAGCTGATGCTGTTCTCGGTAGCCCCGAGTTTAACTTCTCGGCTACGCTTGTAAATAGCCAACTGGTCTGCCATTTGGGATTCTTAACCTAGTTATGTTTATTTGAACATTTATTTATCATTGATTGTTTACATTGGTCCTGAAAAGCCCAAATGTGAAGTGGCCAATAATGTATACATACATGTACAAAAGTTGGTAACAAGGTAAATTTTTGTTTACTGTGAAAATTGTGTAAAGTTAAGCCAAATATCCTAATTTCTTCCAATGCTAAAAAATCATATGACTTCTCGTACGAATAAATCACCGAGTTTTGTGTCTAAAATAAATGAATGGTCATTTTTAGGTGCTAGTGTTAAACAAACAAAAAGGTAGAGATATCAAACATTACCTTGGTATTTAGGGCTATGGAATTGCTCCATCATTTTGAACCGTTGGAAAACTCATCATATCTCCATGCTCTGGAATTCGAACCTCTGACCTTACCACAGAAGCCGATACGACATTCGAACACCTTGAGCTAGTGAGCCACCATAACGTCAAGAGAAAGTCAATGTTTATTTCGTTATTGTGGGATTAAACAGATGTATTATCCCTTTGGAAATAAAATGTGACTGAAATGATGGATTTAAATCATTTGAACTGCCAAAATGAAATGAGCCACGAGATGATCCTCGCAGTGTCTCTGAGACGGTGAAACGCGATTCACTAAATCGACAAAAAACCCTTTTGAAGTTTTTGTTTTAAGACGGATGCTGGAGGTTATTTAATTTACGGCAGGTTTCCACTCGAAGCCATTGTCTGGGTATAAATGTATTCTTTAAGTAAGACCTTCTTTAGAAATAAGATATTTAACATATTCTCATTTATCTTTGATAGTTCCAAGCTAAGCCTTATACTACTGTAATAGAATTAATCTTTAAGTTCGAGCCTTCGCTGATCCACGGCATCATCAGATGATCTGGAAACTGTGGTTAAACCCTAGGCATCTGTACAGACGTGTATCAGCCCTTTACTATACATGGTAATGACATTTTCTAACTATTTTTTTCGAAAGGGATTGTCTCCCTTTGGACAAGGGAGACAATGGTAGGCCCACACCAGCCCTCTGGGTTGCCAGACGCAGACCTGCCTCATCAAAAATATATCTATGTATGTATGTATGTATGTATGTATGTATGTATGTATGTATGTATGTATGTATGTATGTATGTATGTATGTATGTATGTATGTATGTATGTATGTATGTATGTGTGTGTGTGTGTGTGTGTGTGTGTGTGTGTGTGTGTGTGTGTGTGTATGTATGTATGGACCAGGGACCATTTTCTACATTGATATCACTCTGATTATTACGGTGATACAAAATATCTACCTTGATATCGCATTATTAACATGATCAACGAGTTTCTACCTTGGTATCCGCGACTACTATCGGGACAAATTATTTCATTCATTGATATCGCATTTTAAAATACCGGGCGAGATAGACCATTTCAGTTAAAAGAAAAACACTTACTTAACTGTCCTGATCGAGTTAAACTCATCGACTGATCAAAAGAACGCGCTTTTTCGAAATATCCACGACGCACAAGTATATAAATATTAACCGAAGAAGCCAGTGGCATTACCTCATTTATACACAAAGCTAAGATTCCCTGGACGAAAATAATGAAAAAACTCTCAAAATGACTCTCAACAAGCTTCCTTTATGTTCTGTTTTCTACCTTGAGAACCACGTTCTAAAACGTACCTGTTTGCAGGCTGGCCTTTGAACCACGAACAGGGCAAAGAGAATTTAAACCTAGGTAGGAAAACAGGATAATGTTTACGAAACGAAACTTGAGAGAATTTAAGCTCAGTTAGTAAAAGTGTAATTTGCGACCTACTTACAAAATGCAATCCCTTTTGGTTCAGATCATATGACTTTAAACGAGTGATGGAGTAGAATTAGATTGTCTCAACTAATTGCGCTTTCTTAAGTGATCAAAAAATGGTGTCATCATTTTGAACCGATGAACCCAAGAAAATTGGGATATTGCATTACCGCCATATTACACGATTGTCCGCTTTGATACCACGGCACGAGTAGCGCCTCAGAACCCTCAATAAGTGCTACCACAATAACTTTTACTGCGATGAAGCGTCAGAAGGAAATCTGATTCAATCAGATTGCATTCTTAACTTGTGGGCCCAAAGGATGTTAAACTGAGATTTATAAACCTCGTTTTCAAAAAGTGCGTCTTTTTGTCCAGGTTTAAATTCTCTTAGCTCGTTGTGACTCTATCAGCCAGCCACATACTTATTTTTCATTTAACAGATATGACTTTTACTCCTAATCTTAAAAAAAAAAACGCTTGTGCAACGTTAAACATTTCTAATTAATCAAATCATTTCAATTTCTAACTGGGTCTTGACTTCGTTTCTTAAATGAAAATAAAACTATAAAAAGATTTTAAAGCATCGCGCAATACCGTTAAGAGGACCATTATATTGCTCGCAGTTCCTCTAAAGGTTCAACTGAGTCTGTATCTATGAAAACATTTACTTGTACGTGTGGTTTCAAATTGCAAACATTTACTTGTACATGTGGTCTCACTAAATTAACATTGTGATTTCAAAATATACTTTCGCCCGACCATGTCATGTAGGAACAAAAACAATCTCTTTTATTCAGGCGATGATATTACCGCAGTATTACACGGTTGTCTGCCTTGACGCCTTGGTACCTGTGACACTTCACAACCCATAATAAGTACTGCCATAGTAACTTAAACAGAACATATATTTTTGTCAGATATGACTTTTACTTCTTAACTTTTTGAATAAACTCTTGTGCAACGTTAAGAATCTATGACTAATCGATCTATTTATTTTACGTTCTTACTCAGTCTTGACTTTAAATATTAAAAAGATAAGATTAATCTTGTAGTTGGCCTACTCGGAAAAGAAAGTTTTCTGAATCCCAATGAGGAATCGAACCCATGACCTGTCCATATTGCTGGTTGGACTGCTCTACCACTGAGCTATGGGAGACCTGAGTGGTGAGCGAGGTCATTTTAGTTGGGGGTGTTGATTTGGTTCCTAAAATAAACACAAAAAATATTAACGGATTTAAAAAAATAACAGTGCGTTAAGAGGATCATTATATTGCCTGTAGCTCCAATAAAGGTAGTTTTGCGGTTTCATTAAATTAACATTGTTATTTTTCACAGTATACCTTCGCCCCGCCCTTGTCACGATAGAACAAAGACAATATCTCTTGATTTAAGGCAATGTGACGTTTCATTTCCGCCACTTATAATTATATGTCCATGAAACTTGGGATAAAATTCAACTTCATTCAGATGATTAAGTAGAGCGCTTTACGGTTTTTGAAGAGGCAGAAGCGGTTGCCAGCATTTTAAACTGCGGAACCTGACATAACTAATGTTTCTCCATTTATTTACAGACTAATTGATTTGTTTTGTTTTTTTTCCTTTGGTAGAACTTAATTTGATATCGGGTTACTTTTCTGTGAAGAAAAGATTTTCTTCCTCGATGTGACGTAGATGACAATGACATTTTCCACATTACTACTAGTGGAATCTGAGAGATTCAAAGAGTGTACTGAGAGTTGAAAATTCAATTCATTGTAGCCGGTACCCAATGGTCTTTTTCATGGTATCGGGCGTTTTCTTTTTCAAATACATCAGACCTTTACTTTTTGCCTTTCCGTTTATATTTTAGAGTGGGACTTTTGTGTCTTCACAAAACCGGAACAACAGCTGCGCGAGTTTAATCGCAGGTCAAATATGAGTTTATTTCGTATATCATTGTCCATCAAATTCCTTTACAGGAAACAAAGAACCCACTAAAGTTTGCCTCACTCTTAACGTGTGGCTTTGTAGCTCAGTTGGTAGTAGGCCGTAGTAGCGCCAAACCAGTATCTATATCTAGGAAGCATGAGTTCGAGCCCAGTGGAAGCCAGAGTATTTTTCAGACTTCAAATTCTGCAATTGCTTAAACTGCAGTTTACTTGCCAGGATCAATTCGTCACTGAACCAGTTTAATAGGGAAAAGTGCGATTTAGTTTAAAGTGGCAAAAACCGGGTGCAATTACTGAACCTAACACCGTACTACATGTTTTCCCATTTAAGTGTTATTGTCAGAGAAACCTGGCAATACCAAAAGATCGAGGTCGGCCCTCTACCTTCCTCTTTTCACAATATAAAAGCTATCCGAAAAGATTAACAAGCATGACATTTGCCGAGGTAGGCGTTCGTTTTTTCTTCGAGATATCATCATACCATGATTTTTGCCTCTCAAGCGGTCTAAAATAGCGAGTCCTTTTTCAAAAGTGCGGCAGTTTATTTACACAGAAAAACATTTTTGTCGTAGTCTTTTGTACTGTATCAATATCCAGTATAGTTAAAATTGGTATCTACAGGCAAATCGGAATAATTGGTCTGGCAAAGTCCAAAAAATATCATTAGTCAAAGATATTTCCCGCCAAATGTTCACCTTATTCCGACTTTCTACGATTGTAATCCATGATTTATTTAAAGATCTGCAAAAGATAGTTAGCCGAACTCCAAAATAAAACGTCGCTTTTAACCTAAGTAAACATTTCCAACTCGCCAAATCCTTACCATTATTTAGGCTAAATTTTCCCGCGATAACCGCACGAATGTTTGGTACACCTCACGTATTCTCCACCATTGCTCAAAGCCACGAACTTTTCCCTCTGTCCTTTCTTGCATAAGCCGCATGAAGCCCCCGTACTGGAAGTCTAGTGAGTCTATTTAAAAAAAAAAAATAAAAAAAAAAAAAAAACATATCCCGTCAGCTTTTTATGCTCTCACCAGAGGGGGTATCTTCCCCTTTCACCATGACATCAGCCCCACAGAAGGGGAGGAGAGGGGGTGGCGAGGGAGGCGGCCATCTTGAATGGGATAGCGCCACTTCGGTTGTACCTCCAGGTTTTTAGACCAGCGCCCCCGTTTTGCTCCACTTTTCTCAAACTTTTATTTGGCGGCCATTTTGAACAAATTAAAACGCGGGGTAATTTGGCAACTATACTACTAAGCAGGGTGCAACATGTACAGGGTAGCCAACTGGGTACAGTGCTTTAGCCACCCTGCGAGCAGAGTCACTTCGATCTTTCCTAGATATAATGTCGGGAAAGAAGAAGGCCGGTGGCTAAGTAAGGTATAATTAAGCCTGCATACACGCGGAAAGTTTCGAGAGCGTATGAGTTGCTTGAGACGTAGACTACGAGTAGTCCCTTTCTCGCGTAGTCCGTCGAGCGAGACCGTAAATAAACCGCGAAAGAAATGGTAGCGTGAAATCCTGTGCCATTTTTTTCTGGCGGTTTTCTTTCGCGTCACGCACGACGAACTAAGCGAAAGAGGACAACTCCTAGTCTACTTGAGGCGCAGCCTAAAGCAACTCTAGGTTCTTGCATGCTCTCCAAACTTTCCGGCCAACTGCATCACACTTGCACAACTGAAACGTGAATACTTCTTTTATAATATGGTCATTTATGGAAATAAATTTTTCTGAGTTTGATACTGCGGCTTTTCTAGCCATGTTCTAATATGTTTTTGCGGGGTAAGGTAAAGTCTGCATACGAGCTAAGTGGCCCACCAGGCCGGACCTTATCCCGGTTTCTGTAGCATGAAGCTACTAGGAGTATTTCTACTCCCCCCTGGATGGGATGCTAGTCCATCGCAGGGTTACCCTCAGCATTAAATTTGCCGGTACCCGTTTATACACCTGGGTGGAGAGAGGCACTGTGGGAGTGAAGTGTCTTGCCCAAGAACACAACACAATGTCCCCGGCCCAGGGCTCGAACCCAAACCACTCAATCCGGAGACGAGCACACTAACCATGAGGCCACCGCGCCTCCCAATATGTTTTTGTGCAACGATATTAATTGAAATATGTCGCCCCGAAATGGCGTGCGTTTGGCCGAGACTTGACACTGACAATACGTTTCGTTCATGCCTGGTTTTAATGTGACCGCTCCGATCGCTCGATTGTCTTGCCAAAAAAAATACGCTCTGTAAGAGGAGGATCTGGAGCGAGTTGTAGCTACTGGCATCTTAATCGCAAACAGTTTTACCTACTTAGGAAACATCGTAAAGTTTCTTCCCGTTCAATTTTCAGCAACGCTTCAGTTTTTTTTTCCTCTAAATAGTTGTGCCATTACTATTTAAGTTTCTGTTTCTGTCGTGGTATTCTCAGTTGGCGTGATTATGCAAAGTCATATTCATATAGGTTTTATGGGAGAAAGATCGCTTGGAAAACGAATTACTGGGTGCAAGATTATTTTTACAAGATGCAATGTTCTGAAGAGTACGGATTTGCTTTACACTAGCGCTCAAGATAATTCACTGGAACAAAGATGATCTTGATCGATCGGGCACTTTCTTCGCCTTAATTTGATTGAAACCATTTAGTCCGCATCAAGAGCAGCAAGGAAAAGAGTAAATTGTTTCTCAACAATATCCTAGTGTGAAACCGGACACGACAAAACAAGACGTTTGTTAGGAGATATCATACTTCATGTCGATTTTGTCCGTTTCAGCCACACGCGATGTTTTCTAATGAATAGTTGTGCTCTTACATTTGAACAGAAAGCCAGAAGATTAATTAGTGTAGTACGTGGTAGGACTCTCAGGATCAGGTCATAGTGGAGCCGACAAAACCTGGCCGTATTAACAGGTTGGTAGTATTATAAATAAAGCGATACACCGAGGTCTAATTCAGACCGAGAAAGGTGGGAACTCCCATCTCGTAACTTCAACCCTCAGCAACTCACAACTCACAACTCGCAACTCGCAACTCGTAACTCGCAACTCGCAACTCGCAACTCGCAACTCGCAACTCGCAACTCGCAACTCGCAACTCGCAACTCGCAACTCGCAACTCGCAACTCGCAACTCGCAACTCGCAACTCGCAACTCGCAACTCGCAACTCGCAACTCGCAACTCGCAACTCGCAACTCGCAACTCGCAACTCGCAACTCACAAAATACCCAGTCCAGGAGAGGGTGCAAAATACCTGGTACCAAAAAAAATGTGTAAACGGTTTGCGACTGCAGTAAATTGGTTGTATAGAGCGCATTTCAGCTTTACTACCACTGCCGCCACTATTTCTACCACCAGAATCAGCGCAATTTTTAAAATTACTATCTGTTAGCCCCCGATGACACTGATGAAACCTAGCTACGAAGATCATTGAAGTTTGCAACACGCTTGAAAAGAATTGACTGAAAATACCAAATGCCGAGGTTCAAAAAAATTGCGCATTTACATTTAGGGTAAGTGTAAATTATTAATTTGCGAATATTCGCTATTAATTTTTAATCCAAGATTCCATAAGCATAGTTTATGTTAGCTAGTAAGAAAAGTAAATCTCTTCAACAGTAGAAAAATGGTGAAATGAAAAAGGATGTTATCAGGAGGCTGTAAAATTGGTAAAATTTACAAGTTTTTACAGACTTCTTTAATCTAGCATTTTAAATTGTTTCAAATTTGTGAAACTTTCAGTTTAGCTAGTTTAGCAATGCTATCGTATAGCATAAGCCTAGAAAATCACGTTGATTGTAGTTCCTAAGGAGAAAGTTTTTGCCAACAGCTTGCAAAAGTAACGAGCGCTGTCACCCGAACTGAGTGGTGGCAGACCAGGAAGACCCGACTCGGCGCAAATCATTCCACCAAAGACTTCAAAAACTCTACTATTAAACAATTAGATTATGAGCTCGAGATGTCTATCGCGTGATGGTTGACGAGAGCGCAGCCCGAGTCAACTATCACGCATAGAAATCGAGAGTGAATAATCTAATTGTTTTAGTTTAAATCTACTAGTCGTTCAATACTTAATCTAAATCCTCTTCACAGACACTTCGAAAACGCTAAGAAGCGGTCGTCATTTGTTAACAAGGGCACACTGCTACGCTACTCACTATCTATCACAGAATAGATAGTGAGTAGCGTAGTCAATAAGAGAACAGCATTCGTGATATTTATACTGAAACGTGATAGAGGGGGTAGAGGTGAGAAGAAATTTTGTCAGATTGACTCGATGCGACGAGGATCGAGACGACCTGTCTTTAAAAAGTCGAACCGACTCACCGATTTTTTTCGAATTTTATGATTTTTTGGACGGAGTATCTTCAATCATAAGACACGACACATTTAACTGCGCAAGACTAGCATAATGTTTGGTCATTAAATGGGACCATATTAGAGGAATTACGTATATCGCTAGTGCACTAGGAGTTACTCAACGGCTTAGGGCGGAATGTGGAAGACTGGGTTATAATTCATTGCGCCCACATTCTTCACCAGCGGCAACATCATTTTCAAAATGGCGGATTAATCGACAGATTTTAAACTACTCCTGATCAACTCCATATGGATGAAAATTTGTCTGGCAAAACTCTTCGCCGTGTAAGTTGTGTTGCTGCTATAGCCTCTAATCTAGGAATTGGTAACAACGGCAAGTTACCTTGGCCATCGCTAAGGTCAGTGGAATTTTGCGTACACACGCATACACTTGCACTCTTTGTGCTTGCACATTTTGTACCAGTTTGGACATGGATTCATTCTACATGAGCGATTAAATAGACAAATAGTCGCTTGATCAACCCTATTAAAACTTAATCACATTGGCACGAAAGCCCTGGTAGAAATTATACACAGGATCTTGACTGGAAATTACAACATCGAGCCTCAACAGACTTATGTTTACATGTAAGATCGTACAGGATCTTGTGCAGAATCCTAGGTGATCCCCTGGGAGAGGTGATAATCTTACACAGCTGGAATCAAAACATTTCTTATTAAAGTAAAATCACAATCGTAATTAGGATCCTAAAGGAGCCTGTTAGATCTGAAAGGATTGTATTGGATCCACGAGAGAATGTGGGTGAGAAGTTAAAAACTACTAAACTTTGATTGCTACTTATTGCTATTGCTCAGGTTTAAACTGCTGTGATGTCTCTAATGTACAAGTATCTTTATACCCAGACAATACATATTGAAGATTAGGCAATGCGTAGAGAAAATACTAGAATCTCATTGGTGCAAATAAATCTTGTGATTTAATTACATGCCCGAGGCAAGGGGAATCCTACATAAAAAGGACGGGGTGCTTGTCATACCTTTTAGGGTTTAAAAAAGTGGTTTTGGTACCTCTTAGGGTATTCAGCCTCAAAAGATCCACACCGGGAGCTTTTACGGACATCGATACCCTCAAAGGTATCACATTGAGGTTATTGAGTCCAAAAAATATGATAGGAGGTAATGTTTTGTTTGAGAATTGGTACCTCTTAGGCGTGAAAAAATTTCAAGCTACATGTACACCCACATAGCAGCATCTTGCTACCTCTTAGGGGTTCTTTTGAAATTTCTGACAAGCATCTCTGTCCTTTTTTGTATAAGAGTCCCCCTCCCCCAGGCTTACTTGTTGCAAAATTAAACAATTAAGGACTAGACTCTGGCCCTTCCCAGCCACAAGTATCTAGATTTTTGTGTTTGCATCTCTGGCTTCTTAGTAATTCATAGGTGACTTTTAAATTCTCTTTGGAGTATTTATTTCTGATCTTGATTCACCACTAAATTCTCAGAGCTAAGTAGAATCAATGTTTTGATTTTAAAATTAAAGATGTAATGCAAAATTATTTAGTTAAGTATTAGATTTTATTATTTTGTTAAATGCAGGACAGACTTGGAGTTTTTACAGAGAATTACAACAGAAGTCAGAGATAAAGGTAACGTCAACACAATTAGGCCATTGAACTTGTGGGAAAACAAACCAGGGAAACATTACATAGATTTTGTTTGGAGTGGATATATATATACTCTCACTACTTGACAACAGGAAACTTTTTTATGACTTCATACAGGTAAGAAAACTTGAAGAATACAGAAATATTGCAGAAACATGGAAATTAAATTCTAAAAAAACAGCACTGTAGTGATTTGACAGTTTTAAGATTGGAGAACCTTCACAACAGAATTGTTACAAAAAACACTGTATTAATGAAGCCCATAAATTAACCAAATTTGTTTTTTGTCTACCATTCCTATATTTTCCTGTCCCATGAAAAAACAACAATTGTAAAAGGTGAAACCACTGCCTTCACAAGCCTGACATTCAAGGAGAATGTATCATGTGGCACTTCTCAAAACTGTAAAACTCTCTAGATTGCAGCTGTAGGTTAAACTTTGGTCTGGCAGACAATCTGGTCAAGCAGCTCAAGGAGGTAACCACAAATTGAGCGATGCAAACGACAGTGTTGATTCAAAAATGAATTAATGATTTACTGATGAACTGAGTGCATAAATCTGTTCACGTATGTCATTGTCTGAGAACTGATTCTCAATTTGAATATGCCAAACAGATACAAGAAAAATTCATTTGTTTAATAGAAAATGTCAAAGAAATGTTTGCAGAATAAAATTGCCGGCATGCATTTAACTATTTTACCGTTCATTAAACCTTTTGGTTGGTAATGTTTTCACTGTTGCCAGATATCATGTTGGATAAAATTTAAAAGCAAAAAGATTTGTTAGTCCCAAGGTATGGCAAGCACATAATAATGATTGCTCCTGTAGGAAACTGTGAGTTTTATTTCCTCTATTTGACCTCAATGTTTTTGTTTTTATTACTGTGGGTTTGAGATATGTCCAGAAATGCAGGAGGTAACAAAAATGGCAGATTTGACAAAGTTTTGTTGATGATTTTAAAGGATTTGGCAAAATTTGTGAATCTGTGGAAATTTGGGCAAAAGTGACCATTTTGATGAAATTTTGCCAAGGTTGTTGACAAAGTTAAATGAGTGAATAGACATGATCTGCCTAGAAGGGTCCCGAAACGTTGACGAATATGGCAAAAATGATGAACTTTGTTTATTTATTTAATTATTGGTGTTGTTGTTATAATAATATTGTTTCTCTTCACTTGAGGTCAGTCATTAATTGCTTTATGGTATAATTTATACAGCCTGGCTTTTAATAACTTAATACTCTTTTACACCTGACAGTCTTATGTGATTTTTGGATGGTTTACTTTCTTAACAGGTAAATGGAATGCTGTATTGTTGGGGAGAAAAACTTGGGAATCTCTTGATCCAACTCAGCAACCCCTCCCAGGCAGACTTAATGTTGTCATCAGTAAAACTCTAAAGTAAGTACTCTGATGGACGTTTGGGAGTTTACTGTTTTCAAGTAGGCCTACAGATTTTTTTTTTTTTTTATGATCATTGAATACATTTCATTTAGACAGATGTAGAACACTAAGTAAGGTCCAATTAAATTAAAATGCCAGTGTTCAATGATGGGTAAGGTTTAATTGGCTGTAATACACCTGCAAGTGTTTTCTGGAACCCTTGTGCAGTTACGGATGCAGTTGTGGCTCTTGTTGTGGTCATCTGTAATTCACCATCACAAGGAACTTTCAGGCACTGATAGCTTGAATGTGGTTGGGCCAAGTCCCTGAAGGGATGTAAGCATTCACCAGTTCTTCAAATGGTGTGAAATTGAAGATTTGTAACCAGCAACATTCATCTGCCAGCGGTGGCTAGACCGGTTAGGGAATAATGGTTGCATGAAAAATATTATTGAAAAATAAGTTCAAAGTGACCTGCACCAGTAAATCTTGGCAAAAACTTCACTTAAGGCTTACATAAACCTTATTGGTCACTTAGTGAACAAATATAGAATGGCGCTCAGGAACTATAAGCAAGCCACCTTGACCAGGTGGGAAAACATGCTCCTCTTATACTGTGCAATTTACATTCTTCATTCTTCGTTCTTCAAACTACATGTATCCACCATATTATTACACACCTTTTGGAAACTTACAAGGCATTTTTGAGTTGTGCCCACACAAGGCAGCTCTTGTTAAAGTTCCATTAAAATTCTGATGATCATCCAATCACAATTGTTATGGGAAAATTTACAACCTACCCCCACCTTCTTCCACCGTCACCTAATGGGGTCAGATATCTTTAAAAATACCTAGCCTGTGTTGCAGGGGTAAATAGGGAAGCAGTAGGGAGGCAAAAAAGGAAAGGAATAGGGGGAAGGAAGTTCTTCCTTTCTCCTGGTCCCCCTCCTTCCATCCATCTTCTCACCCTGCCCCATTTAACACCTACTACTCAGCCTATAAATGCCAGGCCTGTCAAAAATGGCAATTACCCTTTGAACACGTTATTGATTGCACTCATTATTTTCTGTATATTAATTAGGTGTCCTCCTTGTGGTGCTCATCATGTTTGTGACAGTGTCTCATCAGCAGTGCAAATGTTATCTAATTCTCCTTTTAATGATACAGTGGAAGAAATTTTTGTGCTCGGTGGCACTGAAGTGTATAGGGTAAATACATTGTTTGCTTCACTTTTTCACGAGAGCACACTAGATACGAGACTTTATACCATGTCTTACAAAATACAGCCAATCAGAATACATGAAAGCTGTTGTATATTCAACAGTATTGCATCCAATCTTCCAATCATATGCCACATGTGTGTCACATTGATTGTGTTGACCACTCTATTTTCTATGGCATGGTATAATATAGTTATGCAATGTTGTCACTTGAATTTTCTCAGTATATACACAGGCTTAAAGGCTCGTTTGTAGACCGAGAAAATACAAATGACTCGTAGAAATGGAATATATCATGGTATAGCATTCAAAAACGTTGCATACCTGGGGGGGACTTTCATACAAAAAGGAGAGGGGTACTCATCGCAAATTTTAAAAAAGAACTCCTAAGAAGTTTAGTGGGTGTGGCTTAAATTTTTTTTCATCCCCAAGAGGTACCAATTCTAAAACAAAACATCATCTCCTGTCATATTTGTTTGGCTCAATACCCTAAAAGATACCGCAAAAGCTCGCGCTGTGGATCTTTTGAGGCTGAACACCCTGAGAGGTTCCAAAACTGCATTTTTAACCCCTAAAACGTACAACAAGCACCCCCAAACTTTTTATATGGGGTCCCCCCTCGGGTTTGCATAACTGTAGCCAAGAAGAGACATTTTTGTTTTGGAATTGAAAATGTTATTCTCATGTACTGTGAAATGAGCATAGTTTTAGTGAATATTTATAGTTATGTAGTGCATTTTTCATATGAATATGTCTAACTACAGTTAAAAATTAACCTCAAGAGCGAGATTAGCCCGTAGACACAACTATGGCAACCGCTATCTGTAAATTCATAGTCACGCCACACTCCACTACTTACTTTTGGGAATGTAATTTAATCAAATTTGCATTTCTTTGTTTGTTTTCAGGAAGCGATAGAGTCTACCTACTGTTACAGAATATACTTGACGGAAATACACAAGGAATTTGAGTCAGACACCTTTTTTCCAACGTTCAACAAGAATACTTACAGACTTGTAAGGTACGTGATTCATCACTGTTGTTGCCCACTCCAAGGTACGTTTTTGACAATTTTGGTAAGTTTAAAAAGAAACGGTTTCGTCTCATTACCATTCAAAGGAAACGTTTTCGTTGTTCACCCCTAGTAGAACGCGACGGCTTTCGTGATTTGCCCCGGTTGGACAATCCCTGTGAGAATCGGAAACTTTTCGGGGCCCGTCTTTTCTCTAAAGACCCAGCATGTTCTTTCCAAACTTGTTTCCTGCGCTAAACCAGGAAAATTGTTGCATGATGACCAATCGCCGTGACGGAAACCTGTGACGACGGGTAGTAACGCTAACGTTCATTTCATCCAAAAGCGGGACGCTGAAGTATAGGGGGAAGAAGAGAATATCTAGATCCGTTGGCATTTTGATTGGGAGCCCAGAATATATTTTCGATTCTCATTCCTCGGCAGCCCTGTATTTTTGAGACAGAGTCCAAGAGACTTAGACTCCTGTGCGATACTGTCAGTCTTTTGAACCACGCACCGGTAAAGCGGAGGTCGTCAGTAAAAGTCTGTCAAGCCTGTTTCGGTGAAAATTGCAAATATTATTGCGAAGATCATTTCTTTTTAATGATAGTCTGTTGGTTGTTGTTTTTTTTTTTCTTTGTTGTAGTTCCCCCAGAGAAGTTCCTCAAGGTGACATCGAAGAAAATCAAATCCAATACAGATTTTGTGTGTATGAAAAACAAGGCTAACAGTGAGAAGAGAGCTGAGGAAATTAATGTTTAAATCTCTCCCATTGCCGTTTCCTTTCGGATAGCACAAGAGGTTTGATATAGCTTGGGGCGAGAGACAAAGAAGGGGAAACGAATTTTGCGTCCAGATCGCGCCCCTAAGCTTTCATACGCAACTTGGGCTATCAGAAAGAACGCAGCTGGTACGCGGGCGACCTTGACGGTCGCTTATTTATCACCCTGATAGAGAGCCTGGTAGCAGGCTAACAACGATACTAGAGAAATTATTTGTGTTTAGATAGGTCCACAAGGAAAGACTGACATTGTCCATAAAAGACGTGGAAAATTTTCGCACCTGAACATTTCAGACAAAACTGAACGTGCAACCTCTCACCGTCAGTGGCAAATAATGCAACCAAAATTTTGAAATGTACAGACCGTTTTGATTTGTGCTTGGAGATTTTTTACCTAACATCCCTCTCCATCTCCATATTCACGTCGTCACTATCATATTTTTCTGCGCCCAAAGGAATTATCTGAGGCTGCTTCAAAGGACTACTCTTTTTCGATTGTACTCTGCAGTTAATTTCATTGAAGTGTGTGTAAACATAATAATTCAATAATTCACTCTTTAAATAATCTTAAAATGTCCGAAATTTTTAGAGAAACAACATAATTTTGAAAGTGTTATGTCGAAAGTTTTTGTTCGAAAATGTCTGAGAGTTTCGAACTTAACGTGTATAACGCGCACTAAATAAAACAAAAGCACTTCATTAGAAGAACGCTAATATTAGTGGTATAGTTAGGGCTGTAAATTTAAAATTCTCACTCAATTATTTAAAAATTGTCAACGCGTTATTTATTCATATTTATTTAGTTATGCTTCATTATTGTGGAATCGAATTTAATGGACAATTAGTAGTGAATTTTATTCTAAATGTTATTCTTTATACATTTGTCTAAGTAATAAGTATAATGTGTACCAAGAAAATATAATTATGTACCTATTTAGGGGCTAGTTAGGTTTAATGCCAAATAAACAGTTTCTGACCGGAACAACCACGAGTTAACTGATGTAGCGGAACCTAACTTGTATTCCTTGTCTTTTCTTCTCTGTTCACCCTCTCCTTTGTTGTCGTTGTTGATGGTTTCCTGAGGGGCAAGTGAGGGAGGCGGGGGAAGGGGAGGGTTGCAGGGGTAGGAATAACTCCCCAGACTAGTACATCAATCGTTACCTGAGGAAACTAGCCTCTATTCAAACCTACTTAAATCAGCAGGGCAAGTCGGGGGAACCTAATTTCAAGGGTCTTTGTTTAGAGAGACATAGCCTAGAATCGGGGCTGACTGTTTCACCCTTGAACCAATGGAACGAATTAAAGACATTAAAGCGTGTAAAAAAATCTTTGAACGTGCAAAATAAATTTATGTCTTATGAACATGCATGCAGTCACTCTACCCTTGGATACTTATGGATGTAATAGGTATTACAATGCCGAACGCCTGAAATGAAACGTCAGCAGTAACCTTCTTTGATTTCTTCAATCTCTTTATTCTCCTTGATGGAAAGGGTGCTGACATGGCCCACTTTGGTCACGCAAACGGGTGAATTTTCGGCGGTGACGTGGGCAATCTTCTTTAATTCACACTTAAACTTCCATTCAGGGAAATTGTCAACTCTATAGGACGTGGCCAGTTTATTAGTACCAGTGCCCATTTTAATTTGACCAGCAGGTGGGTAACATCTCGATCTAACGTCGCTAATGGGAGAGTCACAGCAGGCTCTGGCGCCTTGTTATCTCATGTCCCGCATATGTCATCTTCTTTCCAAATGGGACACTGTATAATCATGTTTTCAGTTTTTCAGGAGACTAAATTGTAATAGCCAGACTTTTTCGCTCCTTTGCCTTTCAGGCACACTCAAATGAAACAAATTCACTTAAAGACTGACTTGATTTAATAAGTTTAATTAATTGATTGCAGATAGTTTCTTTTCTTGTAAATAGACAATCCAGCCGGCAAGATGTCCACGTGCTGGCCGTATATTCATTTCACGGTTGCATTTTATCAATTTACGACTGACTGAAGTAAACATGTAACGTAGTAACGCGTTTAGATTCTATAAAAACTGGCAACTGCCTAGCACATAGCACGGTAGCGGCCTAATGTTAGCGGGCTGGACTCCGGATCGAGCGCTCCTGGTTACTAGGGCGTTGTCATGTCGTCTTGGAAAAGGCAATTTTCTTTCACAGTGTCTCTCTCCACCCAGATGTATAAGTGAAAGCCGGTGATTATCATCCTGTCCAGGGAAGAAAAGCAATAACCAATTTAAGCTCCAGCAGGCATGACGCACTGGACTTTGTGACGACTTACCATACTACCTACACCAAGCATACTGGTCGTCCTTGGGATTATCGCTTCTTATTATGGAAATCGGAGTTAAGGGCCAGCAATCCTACAACTAGGGTGTTATAAGCAGTAGTCTTTGAAGGAAAATCCACTTGTCCCCTGCCCTATCTTTGGATACATGCAGTACACCGACTTAGTCTGGATCTGTGCGCACTGAGAAAGCAACAAAAGGAAAATCCCAATAGAGAAAGGGAAAGTGTGCCAATGAGTAATTTTCTGGTAATTTAGTCAGACATTCAGCGACTTGGCGGGGAAAACGGACCATCTTGGACTTCCTCAATTTATAATACCTACGCCGTTTGCACCGGGGGACTGGGTATGAATAAATATTCTGTAACATATCCATTCGTTCTTCAGGTTCTCATGCAAGTTCTATACTTAATCATTCTCTGTAGTATCAAGGAGACAAATCTAGACGAGAAAAAACTGAACTTCAAGACAATCATAGCCAGCAAACTTCAGATAAGTTGGCGTGTCATGAACTCGTCACGTACGGTATGAATCAACCTGAATTTTCATTACTCGTAACGACGCACACACGATCAATTTATCGCCGGGGCAAAGGTTTTTAATGTTGCTTCACTTTTAAGGGATTATTAGAAAGGGAAATGCCTCTAAATCTGTAGCCAGGGAAGCATTCATAGTAAGTGAATTTATCCAGACAACTTGCATATAGACTGGAATAGTGAGACTGCATTTAATTTTACAATTAGCTATCGATATATTCGAAATTTCAAAGCGATTTTCAAGTAGTGTCATGAGAGACGTGGTGGTTCCATTTAGAATGACTGATAAGTTGTTTTTCTTCAGAAAAGAAGTCCAGCGACTCCATTATCCGTAATTTTCAAGACTTCCTCCACATAATTTATAACCGCTGCCAGACCAAAATCTGATCGGCCCTGAAAAAAATCACATGAAAATATCTGATTAACGGTAACTGTTTTCGGTTAAAATTAACTTCATGATCAGAGTCTCTAATTCACGAATTAGAAGAAAAGAAAGTTATTAATCGAAATCAAATGGCTCATTTTTACAGACACGCTTTGTTGAAACTTCAACCGGAAGTGGCCTGGTTAGTCATCTTCTCGTAAGTTTTTTCTTAGTAAAAAAGCCTCAACCTTAGTATTTTTTTCTTGGTATTACTAAACTAAGGGCTGAACTTTGCAGGGATACTAAGACTTCACGATATAAAACATGGGCATGGAAAATATGCGGTCTGAAAAACAGGCCATTTCCGGTTGCTTCCCATATGCCTCAAATAGGACCAAGTTGTGATCGCAGCCACAGGCTAACGAAAAATTCCCGTGAGCTAATGTTTTTACCCATATAAGCCTAAGGATAGGGCATTACAATTATGGTTTTGGTTTTGTCTGAAATTAATTGTACGTTGCTAAAAAAGAGATTGAAAAGTGGCCAAAATTACACTAAAAATCTGCCTCTGGGGACCCCTGAGGGGCTGATATCCAGAACTCGGCTAAAAGAAGGTCGTTGACCCTGAACCTTTGGCATATTACATAAGTCCACATAACGACTTTGTGTACCAATTTTAAGCGAAATCGGCCGACCTTCATTTCCAAGTCTGCCCCGGTCTCTCAGGCAGAAGCTCTTAACAGTCAAATTTGTTTCTGCATCTCTTAAGCACTTCGAAACGCTTTAGCAGGTCCTAAGGCATCTTCCCGTGCACGTTCTTGTAGTGTTTGGCAATGGCGGAGGATTGTTGTTTATGTCCTTTTACACGATTATGTAAATGTCCGCGTGTGTAGCCTACATAAGAGCTTTGAAGCCAAAATTATTTGTGTACCTCCGGTATTGCCATTATGAAGAGGCGCCAAACAGGTTCAATGATCTCTGTTTTTCGCGTATTTATTTCCTTTCTTGCGTTTAAGGGCTACAAAATTAGATACTGCTGGATGTAAGTCTCAAGTTAACTTTTATTGGTTCATTCTGAGAGGGTTTTCTTCATACCGCTTATTACACCCCTTTCCCCTCGCCTCTGGGGGTTTATAAACCTCTCCGTTTGTAAACCCACCCAAAACCCCTTGTGAAGGTTTGTAAGCCTAGGGCTTTCAACCGAAATTTTACGTTGCGCGTTTGAAAACGTTTAGCGAAAAAAAGGTTAACAGCTCTGTGTGCTAACTGGGAATTAAGGTTGAAAATTAAATATATCATTAATTTGACTCATAACTTATATAACTTAACTCTAATATTTTTAATGCAAACAACATCTAGCATATAGTTTTTATTTGTAGAGTGATGTGATGTGAAAAGGCCGCAAGTAACGTCGGGATTTGGCAAGTTGCTGACAGTTTCAATATACTGCCTAAATATCTTTGAAAATTCGTTTTTGCTCGTAAATGTTTCTTAACTCATTTTTATACATTTGATCAACATTTTATGTCAGTGGTCTGTGATTCCTTCGCTTGTTGTTTTACGGTGACGTGTAATAGCCAAATCATCCGGCGAAAGAAACAACCTTCCCTGCGTCTGCTTTTACAAATTCTCTACACTAACGAGATTGAGGCGGTTTTCCTGGGTGTGGGTTTAGCGACTTTGGTGAGCGAATGGGGGAACGAGGAGATATCGGCCTAAATGAATACCGTTGTTGTTCATTGCTTGACTTTCTCCTTGGACTCTCTACGTCCGCTGGCGAAGGTGATCCCGAGAAATACCCATCCTCCAGGTCATACGTCGGCGATCGCCTATTAGAAAGGTTCAGCGGTGGTAGCAGAGTTCCGGGGCGCAGTCTGCGGTGGGCACTATTTTG